>NC_138192.1:134520658-134682696 GCF_964194105.1 Spermophilus citellus
GACACACACAGACACACACAGACACACACACACACACACACACAGACACAGACACACACACACACACACACACACACACAGACACACGTGTGGGACTTTTGCCAACTCAGCCCTAAGGGGGCAGTGTGATGGAAGCCAGGAGGACGTCTGCACCACTGGCCCAGGAATCCCACTCCCCTTGGTGGTTTAATGAGCACTCACCACCCCTCCGGCCCTTGCCTGCCCTCTGACGGGAGGACGAATTGGGCTTTCCTCCCCTGTGTCTGCTCCCCAGGGCAGTGCCCAGCATGAGGAGGGCTTCTGAGGCACCAGACCTGCCTGGCTGTCGCTCCTTTGTCTGCCGAGTTGAGATGTTTTATGAGCACTTGCTGTGTACTACGAGCCAGGTAAAGACGGATTCTGCTTATACACTGTCACCTCTACCGTCCATGGCGAGGATGCTTAGTCCTGGGCCGACAGGCCGTCAGGGGCATGCCATGATCTGGGACAAGGCTGTGGGAAGGGGACAGTGCACAGTCAAGGAAACCAGGAGGATGTTGCCAAGGGGCGCGGTCGGGCAGGCCCCAGGAGGTGGTGTTCAGGTCACTCCTGATCCAGTCCCGTTTCCAGTCATGACAAGACCAGGACACAACCGTACCAGGTGGGACAGGAGGAGTTAAGGTCCCTTGGGGCAGGGAGGATGGGGGTGGCTGGAGAAGCTGAAAGGGGTGGGTGGGTGTGCTGAACAGTGTCCATTCCTGCCAGTGACCTCTCCCTCATGGCCCTTCTCTCGAGGTTCCTCTGTGGTGTCGTCCAGAGTTCCTGCCTCGGGGATGGAGCCTCCCCACCCAGAACAAGAGAAAACCCAGGGGGCCATGTTCAGCATTTGAGTTTCAAATTCAACTCTTGAAACGTCCCAGATGAGGCGGTATGTGGGAAAAGGCCAACTGTCTTTAAAGGCTCAACTTCTGTGTCCCCAATGTTATAAACACATTTGCGCCACAAGCAACAGATCTGGGAGGAATGCAGGCTGGACCTGAGAGGCAGCTTTTCCAGCCTCAACTCTATAAACACGCCACAAGCTGGAGAGGCGGGGCGGAGAGCCGCAGGCAGAGTGACTGAGCCCGGCTGGGCAGCTGGGGTGTGGTCCCGCCGGGGCTGGAGACAGTGTGCCTTCTAGAGGCACCGCGAGACTCTGTAGAGGGCTGGTGCAGGAGGCACACAGCCAATTTATGACACTCAGAGACCCCAGTCCCCCTGACAAAAGCAGTGACGAGGCCGGGAGAAGGCAGCTGGAGGTCAGAGGGATTCCTCTGGAGAGTGCTGTGCTTGGTGACAGTCTTTGAGGACTCTCCTGGGAGACTTTGATGCTTTGTTCTCGGAGATGCTGCCCTTTCTTGGGGGCCAGAGGCTGCAGAGGGGCAGAGCAGGGCAATGCCACATGCCAAAAGAACCTTGGGGCAGATGAAGGGCTCCTGCACCATGAGAGAGCTGGCCAGGGTCAGGAGACATCCTGTCCACAGGACACTCAGTAGAAAGAAGCCAGAGACGCTGTCATCAACCCAGGGTGGGCCAGGTGAGGCCCACTTGTCTCTGCTGAGGACCAAGGCAGGAAACCAGCTCTGGGGTGGGGGTGGGGTTCTCCAAAGGCCTCGAGAGCTGAATCATCAGTGTTTTGGGTTAGACACGAGGTGTCCCCAGATGCCCACGTGTGAGATGATCTAAGAATGTTCAGAGGCAAAGTGATTAAACCACGAGAGCTGTAACACTGGATTAATCCACTGATATGGATTAACGGGGTGATATGAAGGCAGCTGGGGTGTGGCTGAGGAGGTGGGACACGGGGCTGTGCCTTTGGGGCTTCTGTTTCGTCCCTGGTGAGCAGAGCTGTGTCCCTGGTGCACGTCCTGAGCTCCTTCCCTCTGCCTCGCCCCAGAGTGACGCGGTTGGCTGACCGTGGGCTGAACCTCTGAAACTGTGAGCCACATGAGCTTCACCTGCTCTCTGTTGCCCTCTCAGGTTGTGGACACAGTAAAGCAAAGCTGACTGCAGCAGTCAGCATCTCGGCACCCAGCGGACGGGGACGCTTCCTCTGCACCCTGATAGAGACTCGGGGGGCACTTCTCCATCTCCTTCCTTCTTACACACACCCTGCAGCCTTCGTGATGGAAGGGAAGTCAGGCTTTGAGATGTGGGGCATCCATACCACTGATAGGATGTGACAATTAATGCTGAGAGCCATAGCCCAGTAGGAATGACGCATGGCATTTTTGGTTGAAAGGTGACCTAGCAAGCCATTGAGATGATGATGGTTATGTTAAGCTGTGCATTCAATTGGAGATTAGACCCCTGCTGTCCGCCTCAGCCTGCTACTCTGGAGCTCTCGCTGGGTTTCCTGGAGAGTTCCCATTGGTTGGGGAAGTGCAGTAGGGGGGATTTCCGGAGGAGGGATTTCCGGTTGGTGTGGTGTGTCCCGGGAGAAGGCCTCTCGTGCTTGGCGTTCGCAGGAGTTTTGGAAATAAAGTTTGTTCCTGCTTGAGTGGCTCGTGATTTTGTGCCCAGCCAGACTGCAGCAAATTAAATCCTGCCTTAGAAAAGTGTTCAACAGCACTAGAAGTCTCGTGGTGTGTCAAAGTGCCCGCGGGGGCTGTTTCCACGCCAGTGTTCACCTACGAGGGGGTAGCAGTGTGGAGACGGGTGGCACTGAAGGCTGGTGGACCTTGGCAGCGGGAGCATGTTGGGATGTGCCTGACACCACCAACTGGAGAAGTCCTGGTTCCAGACCTCATGACCTAGTAGTCCCCACTCGGGGTATGGGTCCCAGGAAAGAAAAACCCTGTTCATGGAGCACTTGTCCCCAAATCCCCAGCCACCCTCTACACCACAGCCCTGAGCCGGGAGCACCAGGTGTAGACCAGAGGGAGGTGGACCAGCCATGGAAGTGTGGCCTGGACAGAGGGGTGGGCACTGTTGGCCAGGCATGGGGTGGGGGTGAGCAGCCTCCGTGCAGGAGAGCAGGCCTGGCCCCACACACGAGGTGCCCTGGACACCCAAACTGTTGTGTGTCAGGAGGAGAAACCAGACTGGTGGTCCCTTGGTGAGGCATGGGGGAGGACTGGCTGGACGGGGACGGTTCCATCTTGGGAGGAGGTGGAACACACACGTCAGGACTTGGCAAGCCTTCTCTCATTTTGGCATTGTGAGCTAAAACCAGTGCCGAGCTCCATGAGCCTGCTGCAGGGATGGGGTGCACCAGGTGTGTGGCTTACTCCATGCACTGACTAGTGGCTGGGGGCGGTGAGGGGGCTGGGGGGGACAGGTGAGTGAGGCGGCCCCATGTGAGGTGCAGGTGTGGCTCCAGTTGTGGAGCGTGGACTCCCGGGGCACCTCTGAGGCTGCTCTGACTGACCACAGCAAACTTGGTGACTCAAAACGACAGGAATGAGTCTCCCGCAGTTCTGGAGGCCAGAGGTCTGGGGTCAAGGCTCCTGCAAGGCCACCCTGTCTCTGGAGGCTCTCGGGGACCTGTCTGCTGCTTTGGTGGCTGTGGCCAGTGTTCCTTGGCTCCCGGTCACGCCCTCAGCCCTGCCTGTGGGGGCGCAGGGCCACCTCCTGGGCATTACACCTGCCCCTCTCACTGACTGCGATGGCCTTCAGGGCTCACCTGGGTGATCTAGGATAAGCCCCCTTCTCCATCTCAAGATCATTCACCAAAGGGCAGAAACCTGTTCTCCAAAGCAGGTAAGATTTACAGGGACCCAGGGACTCAGCCCTGGCGACTTTGGAAGTCATTTTTCAGTCTAACACACAGTGAAATTGTCTTTCAGTTTTGTTCTGTTTCAAAGTTTTCATGGTACAGGGAGTGGGGTAAAAGTGGTCATCGTTGGATGATAGTTGACGCCAACATTATTGATATTTTGAAAAATAGATTTAATTCTTTTAGAGAAGCTTTAAATTTATACCAAATGTAGCGGAAAGCACAGAAATATTTCCTATGGTCCCTGTCCCCACATGTGCACCAATGTCCAATATCCAGTTAAAGCCCCCCACCAGAGTGGTACGTTTGTCACAACTGATCAAGCCACGTGGACACATCATGATCACTCGACCCCACAATTTACATTAGGGTTCACTTTGATGTTGCACGTCTGAGTTTGGACAGACGTGGAGGACGTCTCCACCACTGCAGCGCTGTACGGCATATTTTCACTGCCCTAAAACCCCCCTGCGTTCTGCTATCCCCTTCCCCGACTTCCCTTCTAACACTTGGCGACCATCGTTCCTATGGCCACCGTTGGTGCTTGGATCTGGACTGTCCTCCAAAGCTCATGTGTTGAAAGCTTGGTCCCCACTGCTGCGGTGCTCACAGCTGGAGCTGTGGGGGAACTGACTGGATCGCAGGGGCTCTGACGGCTGAGTGGACTCCTGGGTGGGACCAAGTGGGAGGAAGTAGGCCCCTGGGGTGTACCCTGCAGGGGTTCATCTCCTCTCTGGCCCCTTCCTCCCTCTCCCTGCTTCCTGGCTGCCTGAGTTGAGCAGCTTCCTCGACTCACCGCCTGCCATGAAGCTCTGCCTCACTCAGGCCGGAGCCCTGGAGCAGCCGGCCCGCGGTGACACCTCTGCGAGCCTAGATCATCTTTCCCCTCTGAGTTGTTTTGGCAGGTATTCGGTCACTGCAAGAAGAGCTGACTCACATAGCTGTCCCCACGTTGGCCTCTGCAGACCGTGCTGTGGCCTGTCCCGGCGGCCTTCTCTGAGCAGGTGCCCTCTGCTCTCTGTGTCTTCTCGCGCTGGGCATTGCTGTTCTTTTTCATGCTGAGCCGTGCTCTGCTGTTGGATGGCCACAGGATTATCCATCCTCCTACTGAAGGGCACCTGGTGCTCGGCCAATGGAAGAGCAGGTTCAGCCTTGCAGAAACTTCCCGCTCCTGTTCCTCCAGAGCGCCCCTGGGGTGGCTCCTGTGCCCCACGTCCTGCCGGCACCTCTGTGGTCAGGGTCCTGGGCTTCACCATCCTTCCCCTATACTTTTTATTGGTGCCTTAGAATCACCCACGGTGCTGGGATTCATTATTGCGTATTCACACACGCACGATGTCATTCCTGGTAGAGTTCAGCCATTCTAATGGTGTGCAATGGCCTCCCCTTGTTTTTATTGGCAATTCCTAATGACAAGGATGGTCAGCATCTTTTCATATGCTTATTTGTCACCTATCTGTCTTTGGTGAGTTATCTGTTCAGGAATCTTTTTCATTTTTTAAAAAATGGGTTGTTTAGTCTCATGTTGTTGAATTTCGGATCATGGTTCATTATAAGATGTGCCTTTTACAATATCTTCTCCCATTCTGTGGCTCGTCTTCTTGTTCTCTTGGTAGTGTTTTCTTTTTTTTCTTTGAAGTATAAATTTTAGAATTTAAGTTTGTTTTACATTTTTTTCCTGTGTTATTTTCTGGGAGGTTTTGCATTTTACATTTAGGTCTCTGTTCTATTTTGAGTTAATTTTGTGACGGGTGTAAGGTCTGTGTCTCATTCGTTTTTGCATGTGGATGACCAGTTGTTCCCGTAATGTTTGTTGGAGAGATTGTCTTGTCTGATTGTTTTGTTCTTTTTGTCAGAGATCAGCTCACTGTTTATATGTGCTCTCTCCACGATCTGCGGATCTGGTCTTTTACCAGTGCCACCCATCTGGATTACGGGAGCTTTATCGTGAGCCTTGAAGGGGGGCAGTGTGTGTCTTGTGACTTTTTCTTCCTTTTCAATATTTCACTGGTTCTATGAGTCTTTTGCCTCTCTGTACGAACTTTAGGATCAGTGTGGGTTTTGTGTGGAGATAAATAACTTGCTGCGACTTGATTGAGATTGTGTTAAATCTACAGATCAAGTTGGAAGAACTGAGGGCCTGACAATATTGAGTCTTCCTATGTAGGAACATGGTATATCAATCTCCATTTCTTTCTTTTATTATAAAAGTTTTATAGTTTTCTTCATATAACTCATAAATATTTTATTAAATTTCTTCTTAACTATTTCATATTATGACTGGTAATATAAATGGTCCTATGTTTTTAATTTCAAAATTCACTGGATCGTTGCTGATATACAAGAAGGTGTTGGATATTTGTATACTCGCTTTGTTTTCTTGATATATTCATTTATTATTTCCTGGAGTCTTTTTTTTTTTTTTTAGAGGAGAGAGAGAGAGAGAGAGAGAGAGAGAGAGAGAGAGAGAATTTTTAATATTTGTTTTTTAGTTCTCGGCGGACACAACATCTTTGTTGGTATGTGGTGCTGAGGATCGAACCCGGGCTGCACGCATGCCAGGCGAGCGCGCTACCGCTTGAGCCACATCCCCAGCCCCAATCCTGGAGTCTTTTTAAAAAAGGTTTCTTTTAGATTTTCTACACCGACAATTCTGTCATCTGTGAACAAAGGTAGTTTCATTTATTCTTCAGAATGAGTAGACCTTTTGTTTCTATTACTTAGTGCATTAGTTAGGACTTCTAGCACAACGTGGAAAAGGAGTGGTGATGAGGGACATATTCGACCTTTTCCTGATCTTAGGGGGAAATCTGCCCATTTTTAGCATTTTTGTATCATAACACATACTTAATAAATACATAGAAAACCACTAAATATGATGTTAGCTGTAGGTTTTTTGCAGCTATTCTATCTCAGCTTTAGGAAAATCCCCTCTAAGTTTCCTGAGAATTTTCATGTCTGTTTTGGAATTTGTAAAATGCTGATTCTATATCTCTTGATATGATCATGTTATTCTTTCCCCCTTAGCTTCTTGTTGTGATGATGAAGTCCATTATTTAATTTTCAAATGTTGAAACGAGACTGGTGTACCTGAGCTAAATCTCATTTATAATGTGTATAATTCCTTTTTAAATTCTGTGAGACTTAATTTTTAAGTATTTATTGAAGATTTTTGCAACTATATTCCTGAGAGATATTAGTGGTCGTTTTCTTTTCTTGCAGTTTCTTTGTCTGGTTTTGGTATCAGGGTAATCTGGCTTAACGTGAAAATGAATCAGGAAGAATGAGGAAGTATTAGGAGAATTCTGGCTACTTCAGAAAGGACTCTTGTGTGGATTCTGGCAGGTTGTGTCTTTCACACGGTTCCTTAGGTGCGGGCTCTCAGATTTGGAGCTCTCCATCGCACTTCACCACCCCTTTGGTGTCCAGGGGTCTGCAGTGGTGTGTGCTCCTTCATTTCTGATATCCGTTAATAATTTGGTCCTCTCTCTCTCTTCCTTGTATATTGATCGTAGTTCTTTAAAGTGCGTGATCTGGTAATCCCAATGCCCCTGCTATCTGAGCCTGCTCCAACGCTTTGTCTCTTCAGGGTGCCTTTTGCCTTTTAGAGTGCCTTGCAGGTTTTTCTGGTAGCCAGGCGTGACTTACTGGGTAAGAGGGACCCCGCAACATGAGCTGTAGCCACGTGGGTAGTTGTGGGGGTGTGGAGGGCTCCTGCGATCCTAGAGCAGGTTCCAGCCGTCTGCTGAGGCTAAGCTCCGGACTGGGAGCTTCACACGGTCTCTCAGGCTTGCTTCCCTTGAAGGTGGTGAAGGGGGACAGAGGGGCTGGAGTCGACAGCTGCCTCCCTTCAGGCCAGGTAGACTTGACAACCCCCGCAGGTGGGCGCTGGTGAAAGAGCTCCAGCCGTGGGCAGCCTCCTTACGAGCAGGATGCCCTGGCGCCTTCCAGAGTGCGTCCCTTCCCTCTTCTCGGCCAGGAACGTGGGTTCCTGGGAGAACCTGGTGGACCCTCGAAGGAAACTCACACAACGGTGAGGGAGGGCTCCCTCATGACCAGACCCCGAGAGTTAACTCCCAAACTTGGCCACACAGAGCCCCAGTGGTTTGTCAGTGTGGGTCGGTTCCCCTGGGCACCGATCCTGCCGAGGCTCTGCTCTGGTCAGCTTGAAGCTGTGCCTGGAGGCCTCACCTCCACCCACCCGTCTCCATCTTGGGACCAGCAGTCTTCCTCGGGGCCTCTTGTGCTGATGGATTCCAGAGATGTGGCTGCTTTTCCCATTTGTTCAGGTTTTCACCTGTTGGGATCAGGCCCCGACATCGAGGCTCCTTAACGTGGAGACACAGACCTGCCCTGCTGCTGCTCTAACACTGGGCTCCTCTTCTATTTCAGCATGTGTGAGTCCTGCGGAAACCTGCGATGTAAGTATTTAGGATGGGGTGTGGTATCTGTGACCCAGTGATGACACTTTTACATAAAGGGAGGTGAGCTTTAGGGGCAAGGATGCTCATGGTGGTCATCCAGAATGATCCCGAAGGAGCACCAGGGTCTCACGGTGGGAGGAGCTTGCACTGATCAGCTCTGATGGGATGAGGGTGGGAAGCGTGAAGCCAGCCTGAAGGCCCCAGGAGAAGGCGTGATTGAAGTCATCAACCAGCACTGGAAAAGTTTTAGATTCCAATTTCTCCATGATGTAAATGTTTGTTACATTTAATATTTAGAAAAAATGTCATAAAATGGGACCTCACGGAAGGCCCTTCTAGTCTTCCCCCTCCCCCTCCCCCAGCACCTGCTTTCTTGTGGCCAGGTCCCCACTGAGGGCTCAGTGGGGCTGAACTCCCAGGTGAAGGGCACTCTGTGTCGGCAGCTGAGCTGAGCACAGCTGGCGATGGAGTTTTTGGTGGGGTCCATCTAGCTGGAGGAGAGTGGCTTCCATGACTGCCCGGGCTGACCTCCCGCTGTGTTATGTTTTAGGATGGGGTGTCCCCAGAAGCTATGTGTGTGACATTGCAAGAAAGTTCAGAGGTGAAATGATTGGGTGACGAGAGCCTTGACCTGGTCAGCGCATTAATCCCCTTGAATGGACTAACAGTTGGCTACTCTAGGCAGGGGGTGTGGCTGGAGGAGTGGCCCCTGGGCGTGCCTTGGGGTTTCTGTGTCCTCCCTGGTGAGCAGCGTCCTCTCTGCTTCCTGGGATCATGTCCTGAGCTGCTTTCCTCTGCCACGATGCTCTGCCTCCTTGGGCACAGATAATGGAGCCTGTGTCCTTGGGCTGAGACCTCTGAAACCACGAACCAAATGAGCTTTTCCTCCTCTAAAACTCTTCTTGCCAGGCCTCCTGGTCCATGGCCAAGCGCCCACTAAACAGGCTCCCGCTTTCCTGCTCTGTGCTCTCCACTCAGGCGTCAGCCGGTCCTGGGCAGCTAGCTTCTCCTGACAGAGCCCAGAGCCCCGGCCAGCTGATTCTCAGAGTGACTGAGACACCACGGGGACCTCAGCCAGGACACTCAGGCAGAGTGGAGCCTGTTCTTGGAGTGGCCTGGCCAGGAGGGCCAGGGAGTGGCCGGCACGTCCCCCTCGCCAACTGACCCAAGACATTCCACTGCAGAATTCCTGCCGTGGCAATGTTTCCCAGTTGGCAGGAAATGGAGCCGTGGAAACCTCTGCCTGTGACTCCCGTCCTCTGGAGCAGCCGCGGCAGGGCAGGCCTTGTTCTCTGGGTGGACCTGAGCCCCACGGTGTCCATGTTAGTCCTCTCAAACATGAATAGAAGGCATGCTGGCCTCTGGTCTGTGTCTCGGGACTTTGAATTAGCAGTTCGCCTGCCAAGAACGTGTTCTGAATGGCTGTTTTGCGTGGCAGGGGACAGCTCTTCACAAATTCAGAATCTAGATTACTACCAGAAAATGTGAAGCATCTGGTGATTTTGGAAATAAATCTCTGCAGACTCATTTTCAGGACCCATGTGACTTCCAAACTGCAGAGAGCACATTTTATCACTGAGCTCCAGCAGCTGGTGGAGACCATCCCCCCAAGAGCTCGGGCTGCCCTGAAGACAGGCCCTGGTCGGAAGGGCTCGCTGGGAGGAGATGCCAGGCCAGGAGCGAGCAGGGAGACAGGGTGCGCCGGGAGACGGGGTGGGGGCAACACCCATGAGGTGTCATCACTGAGCAGGGCCCTGACGTGTCACTGGGGCTCAGCCCCAGGATCTCCCAAGAACTCCTCCCCGCGGGACTCAAAAGCTGGGGTGTCTGCCCAGGGACTGCAGCCTTCAGCGGCCCAGGCTGTAAGTCCCTGCTGCCTCCGGGCTGCCTGACACGGGGCTGAGCAGCCTCCCACAGCAGGAAAGAGGCCCCAGGTCTGGGAGCACAGCCAAAGAGCACTGGGGCCGACGTGTCACCCACCGCACAGCCGAGGGGTGTCGGGGCAGACGTGCATCTGGGACACCATCTTACGCCAGAAGAAGCTGAGGCTAGGGACACAGCAGGCGATGAGGAGAGGCCGGCCATTGCTGACCCAATCTCCACCCATCGTTCAGTTACCAGCACCAGCTTCCTGTCCTGGGGCAGTGTCCTGGGGGCGTGGGGACAGCAGGGGGCAAGAGACCAAGACCCCACCAGGCAGAAGCCGCCATCCAGAGCAGGGAGCAAGGCGAACTATGGGAACTACGGAGACCGAGGGGTGATGAGAGGGAGCAGGGGGGGTGCCGCTCTGGAGAGGGGGGCACTGGGAGGGGACTTGGAGCCAGCATGCCACGCTTTCATCGCAGGTGGGGGAGGGCATTTGGGCAGCAGCTGCTGGCCACAGGAACCACCTCTGATGGTCATTTCTTAGGTCGCTGGTGCCACCTGGTATTGTCATGGGAACCTTGGTGGCAGCAGGGTTCCTGGCAGCAGGTGGGACAGGAGCTTGGCCGTCACACCCAGGGTCTGGCAGACCAGTGGACGCGCGACTCAGGGCCTTCCCCTTGCAGGCTCGTCCTTGCTTGTCCCTTTCCAGAAGTCCAGCAGGAAATGGGAGGCTGGCTGATTTCACTTAACATAAGGCTCTCCATTTCATCCATTTTCCTGCAGATGACACAATTTAATTCTTCTTTAAGGCTGAATAAAATCCCATTGTGTATGTACCACATTTTCATTATCCATTCATCCACGGAGGGACACGGAGGCGGGTTCCTGTCTGCCTGCTGTGAACTGTGTGGCTGTGACCGTGGGTGTGCAGGTATCGATGCAGGGTAAACACTGAGGAGGGGTGCAGCTGGGTCCTGGGGTGGCTCCATGCCTAGTCTTTTGAGGAACCTCCATTTCCACAGTGGTTGTGCTGATCGACAGTCCCACCGAGAGTGTAAAAGCGCTCCTTCCCCCACGTCCTCTCCAGCATTGATCATTTGTGTTCTTGATGATTGCCATTCTGACTGGTAGAAGATGAAATCTCAGTGTTTTTTAATTTGCATTTCCCTAATTGTTAATGATTTTGAACATTTTTCATATATTCGTTGGCCATTTTATTTCATCTTTTGAGAAATGTCTGTTCAATTGTTTTTGCCTATTTATTAACTGGTTTTTTTCTGGTGGTGTTTTGAGTTCTTTATATGTTCTGTGTATTGATGCTCTGTCAGAGGAGTAACTTGCAAAGATTTTTCTCCCATTCTGTAGGTTCTCTCTTCACATTCTTAATTATTTCTTTTGCTGTGTGAAAACTTTCTAACTTGATGCCATTCCATTGGTTAGTTCTTAGTAGTATTTCCTGAGATTCAGAAGTCCTATTGAGAAGTCGTTGCCTGTGCCTATAGGTTGGACTGTTGAGCCTATGTTTTCTTCTAGGAGTTGCATAGTTTCTGGTCTAATTCTGAGGTCTTTGATCCATTTTAAATTGATTTTTTGTGCAGGGTGAGAGATAAGGATCTAGTTTTATTCTTCTAAATGTGGCAAACCAGTTTTCCCAGCACCGGTCTTCTGGTGGATCTTTGGATCTTTTAGGTATAGGATCGTATGATCTGCAACTTATAATTTGACTTCTTTCTTTCCCATGTTTATCTCTTTCGTTTCTTTTCACCACCAAATGTTTTTGGTACCTTTGTCAAGGACAGATGACGGTATCTGTCTGAGTCTGTCTCTGTGTGTTCTAATCTGTACCATTGCTCTATGTGTTTTATGTCAGTACCATGCCGTTTTTGTTACTCTAGCTCTGTGGTATATTATGAAGCCTCCAGTATTGCTTTTTTTTGCTTAGAATTGCTTTGGTTATTCTGGGTCTTTATTCTTCCAATGAATTCTAGGACTGTTTTTTTCTAGTTCTATTAAGAATATCATTGGTGGGGCTGGGGATGTGGCTCGAGCGGTAGCGCACTCGCCTGGCATGCGTAGGCCCGGGTTTGATCCTCAGCACCACATACAAACAAAGATGTTGTGTCCGCCGAAAACTAAAAAAATAAATATTAAAACAAATTCTCTCTCTCTCTCTCTCACTCTCTCTTAAAAAAAAAAAAAAAAAAAAGAATATCATTGGTATCTCCATGGGGATTGCATGGGATCTGTACCTTGCTTTGGTAGAATGACCATTTCAACAATACTCATTCTGCCTCTCCATGCACGTGGCAGGTCTTCCCATCCTCTGAGGCCGTCTCAGTTTCTTTCTTTAGTGTTCTATAGTTTTCACTGTCGAAGTCTTTTTCCTCCTTGGTTGGAGTAATTGCTAGGTATTTCTTGAGCTACTGTGAATAGGATTGTTTTCCTGATTTCTTTCTCAGCAGATTCGTCATTGGTGTCTAGGAAAGCTATTGATATTTGTATTCTGATTTTGTAACCTGCTATATTGCTGAATTTGTTTATTAGCTCTAGCGGTCTTCTGGTGGATCTTTGGAGCTTTTAAGTGTAGGATCGTATGATCTGCAACTTACAACTTGACTTCTTTCTTTCCCATATTTATCTCTTTTGTTTCTTTTTCTTCCCTAATTTCTCTGGCTAGAATTTCTAGTACTGTAGAGAATAGAGGTGTGAGAGTGGGCATACCTGTCTTGTTGCAGATTTTAAAGGAAATGACTTCAGTTCTTCACCATTCATTTTGATGTTGACTTTGGGGTTTTTGTATATAGCCTTTATGATGCTGAGGCAAGTTCCTTCTATCCCTAGTTTCTTCAGTATTTTTATCACAAATTTTGTCAAAGGATTTTTTTTCATCTAAGGATGATAAAGTAATTTTTGTCCTTAATTCTATTTATGGGGTGAATTTTACGTATTGGTTTGCATATGTTAAACCTTTCTTACAATCTTGAGTAAACCCAGCTTGATCATGATGTACAATCTTCTTAATAGGTCGTTGAATATGATTTCTAATATTTTATTAAGGAGTTTTGCATTTATGTTCATCAGGGACACGGGTCTGTAGTTTTCTTTCCTTGATGCGACCTAATCTGGTTTTGGTATTAGGGTGATACCTACTTCATAGAATCAATTTGGAAGAGCTCTACTCCTTTATATTTCATGGAATAATCTGAGAGGCCTTGGTATTAGTTCTTCTTTAAAGGTCTGGTAAAGTTCACTGAGAACCCTGCTGGTGCTAGGCTTTTTTGTTGGAAGCCTTTTTATTACGGCTTCTCTCGCTGTTAGTTGTTGGTCTTTTGAGGTTTTCTATGTCCTCTTGATTCAGTCTTGGAAGGCCACATGTGTCTAGAAATGTTTCTATTTCTTCTAGGTTTTTCAATTTATTGGAGTACAGGTTTTCAAAATAGTCCTCTGGATTTCTGTGATGGCTATGGTAATTTCTCCTTTTTCAACTCTAATTTCATAAATTTGAATGTTCTCTTTTTCTTTTGGTCAGTTTGGTTAAATGTTTGTCAAACTTGCTTTTTCTCTTCAAAGAACCAACTTTTTGTTTCATTGATCCTTTGTATTTTTTTATTCCCTATTTTATTGATTTTGGCTCTGATCTTTATTATTTACTTCCATTTTTTTGGAATTGGTTTACTATTGTTTCTCCAGGGCCATGAGATTTTCTTCAGTAGGCACTCATAGACTTTTCTCTTAGAATCACCTCCATTGTGTCCCAGAGATTCTGGTATGCTGTATCATAATTCTTGTTTGATTCTAAGATTTTTAAAATTTCTCCCATCACTCATTTGTAATTCAAAATTGTATTGTTCAATCTCCATGTGTTTATATAGTAACTGTAGCATTTTTTGGTGTTGATTTCTAACTTCATTTCACTATGATCAGATAAGATGCAAATAATTATTGTATTAGAAAAGACTTGCTTTGTGGACTAAAATATGGTCTATTTTGGAGAAGGTTCCATGAGCAGCTGAGAAGGAAATGAATTCAGCTGTTGTTTTGATGAAATACTCTATAATACTCTATAAATGTCTGTTAAGTTCATTTGAGATATCTATCTATCTATGTATATAGATATACATAAGCTCAATTAAGGTCTTCATATATGTATATGAAGGATGTGCCTTAAAAAGACTACAAATAAAAGTCATGATGTACAATGTTGGTCATTTTTATAGTATTTTCTGTAGTGCCAACTTGTAGTAGTCATATATATACATATATATGATTATATATAGCAGTAGTAGTCATATATATATATATGTATATATATATACATATATATATATATCTTAACTGAGCTTATGTCTGGATGACCTATTTGTTGGTGAGAAAGGCATGATGAGATCACCTAATATTATCATACTGGGGTCTATACGCATCTTTAAGTTGAATAGTGTCTGTTTTACATAATTAAGTGCACCAACATTTGAGATATAAATATTTACTATTATTATATATTATTGTTGGATTATTATCTTTAGTAGTATGAAGTGATCTTTTTTGTCTCTTCTGATTAATTTTGGCTTGATATCTGCTTTGTTAATGAGAATAGCTACTGTAAGGGTCCGGCGAAACGTCGGAGGAAGAGACCACAAGAGACTGTCTTATGCAACAGCAGAAGGGAGGGTTTATTTGGAGACCAGCATGCTACCCTGAGAACAGCTTGAGCAGAGCTTATATACTTTCCTTGGAGAGGGCAGGGAGAGAAGTTACATTTTGTAGTTTGGCAGTTGGGGACAGCTCATTCTGGGAACAAGATTAGCAAACAGTTCACAGTTGGGGACAGCATATCCTGGGAACAAGATTAGCAAACAGTGTTTTGTTAAGCATATAGAAAAACGGAGTGACAAGTACCTATTTTATTAACCTTTCACTACTTCTACTTGTTTTTGGTGTCCATCTGTATGGTGTATCAGTTTCCATTCTCTCATCCTGTAGCTGTCTTTGCCTATAAGGTGAATATCTTGCAAACAATATGCAGTCAAGTCTTATTTTTTATATATATATATTTATATAATATAAATATTATATATTTATAATATATAAATTATATTATAAATATATAATATTTACATTATATATATAAAATATAAATATTATATATAATGTCGGCGAACACAACATCTTTATTTGTATGAGGTGCTGAGGCTTGAACCCAGCATCATGCTCATGCCAGACGAGCGCTACGGCTTGAGCCACATCCCCAGCCCTCAAGTCTTATTTTTTAAACCAGTCTGCTAGCCCATGTCTTTTAGTTGGATAGTTGAAGACATTTACATTCAGTGCTATTAATTCCTGCCATTTTGTTTTCTAATGTTTAATTTGGTCCTATTGTACATTTTTTGGAAAATCTTCACTTCTATTTATTTATTTTTATGCGGTGCTGAGGATCGAACCCAGGGCCTCATGCATTGGAGGCAAGCACTCTGCCACTGAGCCACAACTCCAGCCCTGTTGTACATTTTTTAAGCTACTCTTCAAATGAGATTTGTCCATCGGTGAGCTCTGGAGTTTGTTTTTAATTTCTTCTGTGAGGAGTACTTTTTATAGTATTTTCTATAGAGCCAACTTGTAGTAGTCATGAATTCTTTTGGGTTGTGCTTATTTTTTTGGAAGATTTTTTTATTTCTTATTTGATTCTGAAGGATGTCCTTGCTGGATATAGCAATGTCAGTTGGGAGTTATTTTCTTTCAGGGCGTGGAACACATCATTCCAATCCTTCTGGATTTTAGGGTCTGTGTTGAGAAACAAATAATTCTGATTGACTTCCTTCAAAATATGACTTGATGTTTTCCTCTTGCACTTTCAAAATTCTGTTCTTGTTCCAAATGTTAGACATTTTAATTACAATATGTCATGGAGACATTCTTCTTTGATATAACCCATTTGGGGTACTGAATGCCTCCTGTATGTGAATGTTCACCTATTTCACCTGAAGAGGTTATCAAGCCTTTAGCCTGCCTCTCACTACCCTCTTTAATTCCAATAATCCTTAAATATTGTCTCTTAATGAGTCCAGCTGTCTTGTACACTCTGGTCATGGTTACTTATTTTCTTTTCTTTGATTCTGCTCAATGGTTGAGGCCAGCCACTTTGTCTTCCAGCTCCGAGATTCTGTCTTCTGCATTATCTACTCTACTAGAGAGACTTTCAACTGAAAGTTTATCTGATTTCTTGTACCTTTAATTTCAAGATTTCTATTTGCTTCTTTTCCAAAATCTCTATCTCCTTTTTAAATCTGTCATTCATGTCCTGTACTGGCTTTCTTAATTCACCCCATTTGCCCCCTGTGTTCTCTTAGAATTAATTGATCATTCTTATAATCCTTCTTTATTTGGTATTTCATTCACTTCAGTATCTTTGGAGTCATTTGCTGGCGAGTTCTTAGTCCTGAAGTTCCAGCGTTTCTAGTACCGATGGTCCCTGACTTAGGATGGCTTGACTTTGCGATTTCTCAACTTCACCAAGGTGTGGCAGTGACATGCACCTGGAGAAGCCTTACTCTGAGTTCTGAATCTCATATTTTTCTGGTCTAGTGCCATGTGGGCTGTCTCTTGCCATGTGGGACATTGGCCGCCTGAGGCTCCCAGTCAGCCCCATGGCCTGGAGGGGACAGCCGACGCTCTGCAGTGTGGTTCTGCTGTGGTTCTGAGCCATGCTGCTCTGTAGGATTGGGCTGGATTTCAACTTATGGTGGGTTTATAGGAACAGCGCCATCACAACGGGGGGAACATCTCCACTACTCACCTCCAACTTCCGGACTGGCACTGGGTCCCCATCCCACGTACTTGTCCCTTGGTGTCCCCTGGCCTTCCTGTCCCTTGCCATCTGTGCCGGGGGCATCTGCTTGGTGGTCTGCCTGCCTGTGGGGCAGCCTGGGAAGGATTGCTCTCACGAATCCTCTGGGGTGTTCCTGAGCTCACAGTCCCCTTGCTCAGCAGCTTCTCGAGAATGCTCGCCGCCCGCCTAGCGCTTTGCAGAGGACTTGCACCTGCAAAGTCCCCTTCCATCCTCTCAGCCATTTATGAGCTGGGTGCTGCTGTCGCCCCTGTTTTACAGCGAGGGAGCTGAAGCATAGTGGGTAAGCAGCCCACGTGGCAGACCAGTGCTCTCACCGCTTACCTGGGTGCCTGAGGGTGGATGGGGCAGCCGGAGCTGAGCTGGTGTGTGTCAGCCAGGCAGGAGCCTCCCCATGGCCCGCGTGGCCAGTCCTCTTAGACTCGCTGCCCTGTGTGGGGCTGACAATCCCCTGGCAGAGCTGAGCTCCCAGAGCCTCCCCTGGGGTGGGCTGGGTGGGCCCCGTCACGGCGGCTGCCTCCCCTGGAGACCCCCTGGCTGCTTTCCTTCTTCCCCTGGAGAGAGCTCTGCCCTGGGCTCTGCTCCCCCTGGCCCCACTCGGACTCTGTCCTTAGCCACTGCACCTGTCCTCCCTCTCTTTGGTGTCTGGGGCTCTTCTATTTCCAAATAAAGTCAGAGCCTGAAATTCTGGGGTGACAGTGTTGTTTGGGGGTCCTGCTGTGGAGATGGCCAGTTGGTAACCACAGCATTTCCCAGGCTTCCCAAGGTCAGTGCAGCCAGGTGTGGCCATGACTGGGTTCCAGGCCTGGCCCTCGATCCTCCTTGTGCTTTGCTTGCTGACCATGGTGAGGCCCAAGGCAGGCAGGTGAACAACAGGGTAGAAGGCTGCTTTTCCCTGGAGTCCTGTGGGAAGGTCACCATGTGTGCCCAGAAGCTGCCTTGGACAGTCACAAGGACAAGAGGTCAGCACCAGAGCCCTTGTGCACCTCAGGTCTGCGTTTGTGGTCAGGGACATTCTAACAAGAGTGTGCTTGCTGCTTTTCCATGCTGGGGCCCTTCAGGTGGGTGAGGCCCTGTGCAGGGTGGGCCCCGTGGGCAGGGGGCGGTGACCAGGTGCTCCCCCAGGTACAGCACCCCTGCTGCTCCTCTGGCTGCCCTGGCACGGCCTGCAGGTGTCCTGCTTGGCTACCCCTTCCCAGTGGGCCTGAGCCTGGCCTTCAGCCCCTGAGCACTTCATCGTGATGCTGGTGCCGGGCAGGGGAGCGTGAGGTGCTATGCCCCTCGGCCGAGCCTCCCATTCTCCCAGATGCTCCTTCCTGGGCTGCAGCAGGAGCTACGAGGGGGACTGACTGCAGAGGCATTCAAAACTTAGCACCTGGTCAGCACCCAGTCAGTGTGAGCCCCCTTCCTGCTGGTGTTTTGTGAAACCGTGGAGGGAGCCCCGGTGCCTCGGCACCCTCCTGGCCTCCATTGAGCCACCCACGTCCCTGTGTACGTGGAGCAACAGGGGACCTTCAGGAAGGAACAGGGGTGGTGGTGGCACTCAGGGAGGGTGCTGTGGCTCAGGCTGGAGAGCTCCTGGCATGCACAGGGCTCATCCTCTACTCAGGGGGTGTGCCATGCTGGGGCTCCCAGGGGGCTCGATGTGATGCCCATTTTCAAGACAGAGGAACTGAGTGCAGGGCAGGGCAGGGCAGCCTACCGCGCACCCCAGGAGGGGGACTTGGGTTTGCTGCTGTCTACATCCAGCCATGAAGATGGCCTGGTGGAGAGTCCCCACCCCGGGTGTCTCCTGCTCACGCTGGGTAGGTGCCTGGAGGCGGGACATAGGCTGCAGCCCGAGGAAGTCCTGGGGACACCAGAGGGACCTATGGGGGGCAGGCTTCACACTCACCTATCATCTTATTAATAATCCCTTGCAAACCCCATAAGCCCAGGTTCCCTGTGTGGAGCCAGCGGCCAGCCTCTGCCAGCTGGCACGCGCCCTGTGTGTCTTTTTCCTCTTTAAAGAGCCAGGATTCAAATGTTCTTAATAAAACATTTATACGTATCGTGCAGGGTGCAAATAAATATTTTAATATAATTGGAAGAAAGCAGAGAATTGTAAAAAGTGTTGGAGTTTCACTTCTGATGGGCTGAGGTTCAGTAGAGTCCGGTCTGCTGTGCTCTGATTTTCGGGCGTGCACCGTGGACTCTGGACCTGGGCGAGGCCGCCAGGCTGCGATGTCCAAACACTGTGAGGGGACCGCTTGGGCGGCGCCTGCAACCCTGAGAAAGGGGTTGTGGGTCGGGAGTTCTCCCTGCCCAGTCCTCGGTCCTCCCCTGCTGATGGCGCCAGCCCCTCTGGGTGAGGAAGAATTTGTCGCTGCTCTTCCCTGGCCCTCGTGGGACTGTCTCCTTAAAGAGCAAGGCCCATGTAGCTGGGGAGGCTGGTACGGGTGTTGCTTTTCTAAGCCAATGGAAACCACATGTAGAATCTCTCTCTCCCCTTTTCCTCCAAAACCTAAATGGGGCGCTGGCCCCGGGGTCCTCCTCCTTGCTCGCCAGGTTGCGCTGGACTTGCCCAGCACACCGTGCCACCCTGGGGAGGCTGGCCCAGCCGAGAGCGCTCTCGTCACCCTGATCTGCGGCACATGCTGCTGTCTCCAGGTCTCTGCGGAGGGCGTGTTCCCATGGCAGGCAGAAGCCAAGCAGACCAGTGGTTATTTATAAACTCTCCAAATGCCAAAGCGCCATGAAGGATCCATTCCCTCCGTTTGCAGGAACATATTTTCAGCATAACTCATCACTTTGAAGATGGGTCCAAACTTTTGTTCACATTTATTGACAGGAAGTTGTTTTTCAAAGCTGCAGTCGGCAGGCAGGCACCCGGCCAAGGGGCTGCACCTTCTGTGCTGGGGGGGGCTGCGGGCGGGGAACTGCATTTCCCACCCGCCCACCTCCTTCCTTTTCTCCTGTAGAATTTGCCCAGACGTCGATCATTACCTTTTCCCTTTGTAAGATTTCTTTCTTCCTTAACTTTTTTTCAAAAGGGAAAATCACTTATCGGAAGCATAGTGATTACTTTCCTCTTTTAGATCTTCAAAATGTCCAGGGCTCCCCAGGCCTCCTCCTCCTGCGTTGACCTGCTTTCCCTGCTCCTCACAGGGCCGACCTCCTCGGGCCTGAGTCCTCCTCCTGCCCTTCCCAGTGAGCGGTCCTCCTTGGATCTGTGCACAGGCCCCCAGGTGTGCTCCCCCAGCCCTCTCTCCTGGGAGGTAGGAGCTCCAGGGCAGCCTTCTAGGCCCTGACGGGTGGTGGGGAAGGTGGATCCTGGTGTGGGGTCTCCTGAGACCCGGAAGCCCTTTTCCCAGCCCTCACGGTCACCCTGCTGGGGGCCCATGACTCAGGGCCTGTGGTCCAGACCATGGGTCTAACCCTCTGCATGCAGCTTCTGTGATGTCCTGCAAGTGTTCTGCAACCCTCAGCCCCCCCAGAACTGCCCTTCCTCTTCCTGAGGACCTCCCCTTCCAGTTCTGAGCTCCCCTGCGACCCGGCTGGGACCTCCCGGCTTCCTGCCCCTAACCAGCACGATTCCTCAGTGTTGCTGGGCCCTGTCTCTTCTCCACTCCGTCTGCCACATCTGCTTTCAGGTCTGTCCCTTCCTGCCCATCTTCCACGGGCCTTGTCTGTAAACTGAGGCAGTGTCCCCCTGGGACGTGCCAGAGCCACTCACCTGAGACGCACCATGGGCAGCTGGGGTCCACGCCTGGTCAGTCATGCTGTTGTCCATGGTTATCGTGGGTCTGGACCACCCCTCACTCCTGCCCAGACCCTGCCTCCTGCATCCCTGAGGCTGTCACCCCTAGACTCATGCGGGTGGGGTCCCTGGATGCCCCATGCTTGTCCCCGCACCCCAAGCAGAGGGGCTCCTGGCAGTTGGCAGGAGTGGGTCCCTTCCCTTCACCACTCCCCGCCAGGCCTGGCTAGAACATGGAGGTGTCCCGACCCTGCCCGGTCCCCTCAGGCTGGCACCTGGGCAAGAGCCCTGTGACACTGTGTGTGAGTGTTCCCTGGGGTTGGGGGCTGGACTCTCCCTCCAGTCCACCAGTGTGGAGCCCAGATGGTGCCAGACTCTAGTCTGCTCCTCCTCGGTGTGCGATGAAGAAAGCCGGGTGAGCTGGTGGCCTGTGTGTCCCACGGTGTCCCCTCTTTGAGAGTTCTGATTCTGTCTAGCGATGGATTTGGGGTTTGAACCTCGGCGAGGCCCTACGCCCCGGACAGACGTCTCTGGACTGGTCTGAAGCTCAGGAGTGTTGGGAGCAACCCTGCAGGTGGACTGGGAGGAGGGAGACGGGGCAGGAGGGCAGGGTCAGTGCTCATTTGTCTGAAGAAGTCAGGAGGGCAGTGCCGGGAGCCTGGGCTTCCTGGGCAGAGGGAGCGCCAGGTCTGGGTGCCTGTGCCGAGTCAGGCTGGCCCTGGCCTGGCCTGGAGCCCACCGGCTGGAGCTTGTTCTGGAGGTGGCCAGCAGGGGTAGGGCAAGGCCAGGGCTCAGGCAGGCCCAGAGCTGGGAGGTGCCCCTTCCTGCAGCTGGAGGCCTTGCACTCAGAGCTGAGCCGAGCACTGGAGGCCAGTGGCCCCCCAGTGGGCCTCAGTGTGGAGAGAAGAGCGTGGACAGCAGGGACACCAACGTCCGCCCCCCTGTGTTAACACTCACCTGGGCTTGGCTTGTTTTTCTGGGAATTGACGGTGGGGCCTGGTGGCTCTGGCGCCTGTCGGGGGCGCCTGGCAGTTCCAGGGCAGCTCCAAGCCTGTGGAGCTGTGGAGGACCAGGGAACGCAGGCTGGGGGGCTGGATTTGGGGCTGCTGCTGGCGCAGAGCCAGAGCCACAGCTCCACCAGCCTCCTTGGGCACCTCATGTGGCAGCCCAGCCTTCCTGTCCCGCTGTCCCCTGGCGGCCTCGTGCTGGGGGGTCTCGGGCTCAGCGAGGACGCCCCCACTTCAGGCTCCCCTGCTCCTCCCCTGGCATGCGCAGCCCTGCCCTCGGGTCCTTTCATCGCCGTGGGGGGTGTCCGCTCCACATTCTCAGGTGGAAGTGTTTAAGGCCAGCCCGGAGGACACCCACCCGTCGGCTCCCCTACCCCAGCGCAGTGCCGCTGCAAATGGGGCGCACATGGACCTGCCGCAGGGAGCGGCCTGCCAGGAATGTGGCGGGAGCCTCCAGGCGTGGGACAGCTGGAGGGAGCCATGCTGGGCCCACAGGGGAGCAGGGCGTCCTGGAAACACTGGGGGACCTCCTCAGAGTGGGCGGGTCCTCTGGCTGCCAGATGCCAGGAAGCGGTGCTAGGGTGGAGGAGGCGGCAATGGGGGGCGGACGGAGGCTGGCTGTGGGGTGTCCTGTCCTGTCTGCCTGAATGGCCCCGGCTGAGCCATCCAGCCCCAGTGAAGTCCAGGTTGGTGTCACCAGTGGCATGCAGACTGCCCTCCTGGCCTTCCCTGAGACGCCACAGTGGTCCACTTGGGACTGGGCATGGGCAGCGCCGTTACCTCCCCTCCTGTCCTGCTCTGCTCTCCCCTGAGGATCCTGTAGAAATGCACAACCTGAGATCTCTTTATAATCACTTCTGCTCAGACCGTGGAGCCACGCCATGTGAGGGGCCGCGAGACTCAGTGACTCAGGGGTGCTGGTGGCCACGGGGGCTGGCACCCAGCTGCTGCCTCCCAGGACCTTGAGCCTTGGACTTGCCTACTTTTGTGGACTGGTGCCCAGGTCTGGGGGCAGGTGGCGCTGGTTTTGGTGTGAGCTGGGCTTGGGCCTGATGGAGGCCTGAGGCTGGAAGCCCCCAAAGTGTCACCCTGCTCAGGACCCAGGATGTCAGGGGCTTGAGCCCAGCCATGGCGCCCAGCTCAGAGTGGCACTCTGAGCCGGCTGCAGGCGGGTGCCTGGGCAGGCTACTGTAGGATGGGTCAGGAGAGGGCGTGTTCAGGGGCAGCCAGTGCTGGGGAGCCGTGGAGGACACGGAGCCCGGGGGAGGAAGACTCCCATATGCCCCCAGCGCTTGCTCCGGCTTCTCCACCTCCCGGCCCAGAGCCTGCCCACCACCCCGGTGTGCAGCGTGGCGCCCTGTACCTGATGTCCCAGGACACCAGCCTGCAGCCACAGCCGTCCTAGGAGCCTCCTGGGTCTGGCCCTCACAGCGCTGACCTCACCCGTCTGCAGACCTGGGACTGTTCCCCAGCTCACTGGTCTTAGTTGGCCCCTTAGTCTTGCACCCCGGGCCTGATCCGCTATGTGGGTCTCTGGATCAGCCCCTCTCCCAGGCCAGTGAGGAAGGCAGAGCTCTGAACGTCTGTCTGAGGGCTGAGACGTCTCGCTCTTCCCAGGAAAGGCGGGAAGCCAAGGCTCAGTAGTGACCCTGTGTTCTGAAGCTGGCCTTAGCTCCTTCTCCTCAAGGAGCCACCTCAGGGCATCATCCAGGGGTTTGGTGACACTGAGTTTGTGGGACGATGAAAACCGTTCTGGCCAAGAGCAGAGCAGATGCAGATGGGGGGCTGGTGAGTCACACTCTTGCATCTGCAGGAGTCAGTGGCCCCGGCCACCACCGGAGCAGCTGAGTCGCAGGGCCCCAACGGCAGCTCCTGCCCCAGCATGTGGCCCAGGACTTGGTGGTGTCCAGTGCCCCAAGCCTCTCCCTCTGGGATCCATCTCTCCATGCCTGGACCCCTTGTTGCTCCCTGTGCGTGACCTCCGAGCTCTGGGAACTGGCCCTTGGCTGGTATCTCCAGGAAGGTGCACAACTGCCCTCTTAGGACGGGACATCAGAGCTATTTGATTGTGACTTGTGCTCCTCAAGGCTGTGTCTGGCTGGCGCAGTGACAGCTGTGGCGCTGTGTGTGTAGCGGATTGAGAACGTTTTCCCCTCACAATAGTCAGGTTCTGACCTGCTGCCCCCAGTTGGCCAGGGAGTCATTGGCTGAGTCCCCAGAGCCTCGTTTAATGTGGATGCTAAACTTTATTTCATTAATGGCATGAAAGTGTTTTTGAGCTGTCAGAAGCATTCTGGCTGATTTAAAACTCCGCGTTACGACCATGGCATTGGAAAGACCTCTGCTTAGGAGACGGTGTTCCAACAGGCACGCATCTCGGGTGTTTTGGAAGTATCAAGAAAGAACAAAAACGAACCAGAACAGAATCTGGCTTTGTGAAAGGTTGGAGAGCCTACCTCCTGGCAGCTCCGTGTCCCTCCGAGGCTCACAGAAGCAGGCGACTTCTCCCACGTCCCGTCTCCTTTCCAGAAATTAAAAGTATCGGGAGACCTCAGTGGCACGGCTGCGTGGCAGAGGCCTGGGGACCAATGACAAAGGCTCCTCACCAGGTGAAGGCCCTTCCCACGCCACGTGTCTTCATGAATGAACCAGGGATGCATTGGTGTAGGTATCTGAGCTGGCTCTAGGGTGTAGGATGCATAAACTCATCACGTCTACAGTGGTCCGTGTGAGTGCACATTTTACATTCTGTTTCCAACAATCTGATGAGTCAGATAACCTGAAAACCATCTTTTTCAAAAAGCCTAGGAATTTTGGATAAAATATTACAAGTAAAATAAACACCATTCGTGAAAACATGTGGTCCATCTCCTGCAAGGGCCCAAATCAAAGAGGAAGCAGAGACCAGCCATGTGTGGGAGGTGAAGCTGGGGGCAGGCGTGGGCGGCAGGGCCGGGGTTGAGGTCACTGTGTCTTTTTGACTAATGAGCTTTTTGAATCTGATGGTCATGCAGAAACAGGAGATGGATCTCTGAGCTCATAAGAGATTGGACGTGAGAATGGAGATGATTGCACGAGTTACCCTGTGGTGGGTTAGGAAACGGCACCGCTAGCACCAGCCCCTGGCACAGGGAGAGGACAGGCAGCTGCCAACCGGGTCCATTTATGCGCAGAGAGACATGGTTGTCTTTGGAATCTGCACCCAGAGCTGACCTCATAGTCTATTTGGGGTTTGAGTTCATACTATCCGAGTGGCCTGAAGTCCCCAGTGAGAGAGGAGATGAGATGAACCCCGGGTGGCGGTACCTCGGAGAACCTGGCAGGTGAAGACACCAGGGATTCCCTCAGACCACCTCGGGGAAGAGGAGACCCCAGGGACCAACTCAAGAAGCGAGTCAGAAGATGTCCAAACGGTGGATCAAATCCCTCGGAGCCTCAGGGGCTACTCTCAGGAGGGGATTGTAAGTAGGGTTAGGGTTAGAGACCCAGGGGGAAGTCGGACGAGGGATGAAGAAGGAGAACAACTCCAGGAAGACCAAGAGGGAGCCTGCGCCTCCACAGACACGGGGCCTCCTGGTGAGCCAGAGAGCAGAGGGGCACAAGGGGACGGGGTCAGAGAAGGGGAGACTCCCTGGGGACAGACAGAAATAGAGAGAGGGACCCCGGGAAGCAAGGCTGGAGGTGGGGAGCGGAGGACGAGAAGGTCCAGCCGCAGCACAACAGGGGTCCAGGAGGAGGGAAGAGAGTGGGCAGCAGGAAGGGGGGTGGGGATTTTCTCAAATTGGGAAAAGTCCTGAATTCTCTCATTCAGGGGGAAAATAGTCCCATCGATATATGGCATAGGCTCCGTGAGAACATGGGAGACAGGACAGCCCTGGACAGCCGGCAACAAGACCACCTCTGTGGGAGCCAGTCAGCTTGCTGCCGTGAGATCCCCACCTCGATGGCCCTCACCCCAGAAGGGGGGTGAGAAGAAGCGCCTGACGGGGCTGGGGATGTGGCTCAAGCGGTAGCGCACTCGCCTGGCATGCGTGCAGCCCGGGTTCGATCCTCAGCACCACATACCAACAAAGATGTTGTGTCCGCTGAGAACTAAAAAATAAATATTAAAAATTCTCTCTCTCTCTCCTCTCTCACTCTCTCTTTAAAAAAAAAAAAAGAAGAAGAAGAAGAAGAAGAAGCGCCTGAGGTTGCTCATCACCTGCGGACTCTCCCCAGAGGGCCTCTAGGGCTGTGCGGCCACGGCCAAGGGAAAGGTCTGCAAGTGTGTGGGTGGGGCCAACGGGAGCCACAACAGTGACATCGGTGACACCTGAAGTGCCTGGCAGCCTGTTGGAGCTGAGGCAGTGAGTTAGGACTCCCCCGGCTGGGAGGAGAATAGTCCAAGGATCCTAAATCATTAAATGACCACATGGGTTAACTTTAGAGTTTGTCCTGCTGACTACAAGTTAAAATTTAAGTCATGACTACTTAGGGTGCTGACATAGATTTATAATTTTCAAAATAGTAGAAGAAAATTAAAAAAAAGAAACTAATCCTATAGAACAAGGCCAGCAAACATTTTCCATAATTGGCTGGATGGTGAATCCTTTGGATTTTGTGAGCCATGTGGTCTAAACCCTGCAGCTACAGTGCGAAGCAGCCGTGGGGAGGACTCGGAGAAGGGGGGGACATGCAGTGGTCCCACCGCATCACAGACGGGTGTCCTGGATCTGCTGCGCCTGCCATCGGCCAGCATCTGCTGGGGTAACTGGGGAGAGAAGAAAACCTAGGAAGATGGGGAGCACAGAGCCGCAGAACAGCTGCCAACAGGAGAGCGCGCACGCGCGCGCGCACACACACACACACACACACACGGCGGGCGTGCAAAGGCGCAGCTGCACACAGGTTGCTGCAGTTGGGGCCTTGTGTTGACGACTGGGTCCCCTGCTAGGTGCTGTCGGGAGGTGTTGGGAACACCAAGGTGTGGCCTCGCAGGAGGGCTCGGGTGGTGGGGGCTTGCCTGCCAGGGGTGTGAAGCACCCGGCTCCTCCCCTTCTCTCCTTGGCATCCTGGCCAGGAGGTGAGTGGCTTTGGTCACCCCATGCTCCCGCCGTGATGTGCTCCCTCACCACAGGCTTAAAGCAATGAGCCAACTGACCATGCTCTGAAACCTCCAAAACTGGGGGCAAAATAACCTTTTCTCTTTACAAGTTGATTATCTCAGGTATTTGTTACAGTAACAGAATGCTGACTAACACCTGAGTCATGATTCAAAGAATGAATCAAAACAGAGATAAGGATATTGTTGACAACTGAATGATAATAAAACGACACTTCTGAATTTGTGGGCTGCTGTTAAAGTAGATTGTGGGACAAAATTTATAGTCTTAGGTGTATTTATTTATTAGAGGAAAAAAAGACTGGTAATTAATTGTTGATCTAATAGAAATTTAAAGAATAACATGGTAAACACTAAAGGAGAGGAAAGGGAACAAATGAAATGAGTGAGGAACCCAAAGCTGGTCCTCAGGGACAGAGCAGCCCAGAAAGTTTCCTGGTTACATTGATCAATGACGAGAGGTGGGCAACTTGGGGTAGGCTGTGCATAAACAAACACTCTGATGGGAATACAGAATGAGTTTGAAAATAGGAAGTTACCACAGATAACCATGAAAATTTACAACAAACTTGTGAATCTCTTAGAAAAGTAAAAATTACTAAAACTGATTTAAAAGTAAGTAGAGCCAGGTGTGGGGGCACACACCTGTAGTCTCAGTGACTTAGGAGGCTGAAGCAGGAGGATTGAAAGTTGAGGCCAGCCTCAGCAACTTAGCAAGACCCTGTTTCAAAATGAAAAGAAATCGGAAAGCACTGGGGTTGCAGCTCAGGGGTGGAGCAAGTGCCTAACACGCAGGAGGCCGTGGATTCAGTCCTAGCACTGGAAAAACCAAGAACAGAGAACTGCCACCAACTCACTAATAAAACTGAGCCCATGGTTAAATTCTACTGACAGAACTCCTGCAGGCCAGGCAGCCTGGAGAGGCTCTACCAAACATTCAGGACGCTGGTCTACATACACGGAGATGTAACTTGGTCCAGAGGATGAACAAGGTGAAGTGGTGGCCACTTCGTTTCTATAGCTGCAAACCAGGAGGCCAAAGCAGACGAGGGCAACGGGAGAAAAACAAAGTCTGCCCAGGGCACCCAGGGAAGGGGTGGGCTTGGTGGGCCTGAAGCAGGCTGCGTGGGGGACGCCACGCCTAGCCACCCGCGTAGGGAGAGGGCCAGGCTGAGCAGCCAGCCACCTGCCAACCCCAGAGAGCCCGACTTCAGGGTCACCCCGCCCCATGCCTGCCCTCTGCCAGGACAGCTACCCCTCGTTCCAGCTCACCGCCCGGCCAGGGTGGAAGGCAGAGCCCGCCAGGCCTGCTCAGGGCCCCAGGTCAAGGACCCCAGGGCCACCGAGGGCAGGTGTGGGCCCCGAAGCCTGTGCTGGTCTAACACGTCTGGCCTGAGGTCCTGAGGTCGAGCTGACCTGACCGTGGGAAGGTCCTGCCCGAGCGCACCTGGCCCCATGCCCCAGCCCCACGGAGCCTCACCTCATGTCAGCCGTCTGCTCTCAGACCCCCGTATTAACCTCATAAGAAAATGCGCAAATGGCTTCTTCCTGCCACAGAGTTATGTTCATGTTCACTGCAGAAATGTTAGAAAACATTTATTCAAAGGCTCTCAGGCCCCCAGCCACGGTCAGTGCCTGCCCAGGTCCTGTCACATCATGTGTCCTTGTCCTAGTCCCAGGAGGTGGGGACTGGCACCTCTGTGATTGTGTGGCTTCAGAGCTTCGTGACCCAAGGGTTAGGACTCTTCTTCCTCTCGGATGTCAACACTCTCATGCTGTGGTCCCTGCTAGGACCCCAGATTCCGAGGCAGTTACCCACCCCTGCCTCTGGCCCGGGCCCTGGAGCTCCGCCGTGGAGGGTGCTGCCGCAGGACTGCTCTGGGTGCTTGCTGAGAGCCATAGCTAAGTAGGAATGACGCATGGCAATTTCCTTGTCACCCTACCCCATGTTGCTTAGAGGGAGGACTCTCCATTGTGGAAATGGGCTTGCCTTGGACCCAGGTCATTTGCAGTGACATTGCATGAATGTTTGAGAAAGGTGACCCTGCTCAAGGAACAGGGTGGATCCAGGTTTAGGGAGGATCCTGCTGGATTAGGGTGGGTCCAGGTTTAGGGTGTATCCTGCTGGGAATAGGGAGTATCCCACTCCTTGGGTTTAGGGCGGTTCCAGGTTCCAGGTGGACCCTGCTGGGAATAGGGCGTATCCTGCTGCCTCAGGTGCCTGCCCGCTCCTTGAGTTCCCGTTAAGTTCTCCTGGGATTCAGAGAGTATTTTGGGATGCAGAGCCCAGTGGAGGTGTGGATTGTCCCAGAACGTGCGTGTAGAGTACCGGTGACAGTTTGGGAATAAAGAATTGCTGTTTGAATCTACAAGGCTGTGAGTGGCTTGTGATTTTGTGCCCAGCCAGACTGCGGCATTTGGTGGTCCGTACATGGAACGTCTGAAACTTGGAGGTAAGTGAATTTGCTTGCTCCTGAAGGAGAGCAAAAAAATGGGTGACCATTTCAAAAAACAATGTGTTCTTGTTTTGATTTATTTTGTTTTTGTTTCAAGCTGCCTATCCTTAGAAATTTCTCAGGCAAACTGGGAAAAATGGTTGGCTCAAGGTTTGAAGTTTGTTGGCCCTGAGGAAGAGAAAATTGATACAACGATTTTTTATTCTGTTTTTGTTTCATTCAGTTTCGGTTTTGTTTTGTGTTATCTTATTGGGTTGCGTTATCTTTATAGTAGATTAGAAATTAGTAAAAAAACAAACTGAAAGAGTGTTAAGTAAATTGTTAGAGGTTCAGACCATGGAGAAAGACATTTTAGATCAAGCAAAAGAGAAGGTCTCTCGAGCTAGTCAGACAGAGGAAGACAATTTAAAGGAAAAGGGGCTATTAGGAAAAAGGCTACAATAGGAGGCTGCTACTAACTCCATTCTATCACGAGGGCGTAATTCAAACAACAGCTCCACCTATGGAGATAGCTGAGTGGCCCTCAACCCCCGTAGTTGATAAATGGGATCCTGAGTCAGGACCTCAAAGATTAGCATGCCCTGTACTTGAGCAGACAGGAGGGCAGCGAATTCACCATGCTTTATATTTCAAAACAGTGAAGCAGTTAAAGGAGGCTGTAACAACCTATGGTCCCCAAGCACTCTTCACGGTAAGCTTGGTCGAATCCATTACCAACTTGAACATGACGCCAGCAGACTGGGCTAATATGTGTAAAGCTGTGCTAAATGGAGGACAATACCTGTTATGGAAGGTTGCCAATGAGGAATTTTGCAAGGAGACGGCTAGGCGAAATGCAGCAGCTGGTTACCCTCAGAGAAATCTAGATATGTTGTTAGGAAAAAGACCTTATGAGGGTCAACGGCAACAAATTGAATATGATCCTGCTATATATGCACAAATTGCTGCAGACGCAGTTAGGGCATGGAAGACTTTACAAGGACATGGAGATTTACAAGGTCAGCTATCTAAGGTAATACAGAGAACTAATGAACCTTACGCTGAATTTGTAGATAGGCTTATTCAAACAGCTTCCAGAATTTTGGGGGATACAGAACAAGCAATGCCATTAATAAAACAACTGGCTTATGACCAAGCAAATTGTTGCTGCAGAGAGGTTATTAGACCATGGAGACATGAAGATTTAAACACATATATTAAATTATGTAGAGACATTAATGAACAAGGGCAAGTCTTGGCAGCTGCAGTACAACAGGCTTTAGATGCCAGGCCAAAAACATGCTACAATTGTGAACAAACAGGGCATTTTAAAAGGAATTGCCCCATAGGAAAAGGGTTTAACAAAACTAGGTATCAAAGGAATAGAATACCGGGTATTTGCCCACGATGCCGTAGAGGGAGACATTGGCCTAATGAATGCCGTTCTCAAACCACCATAGAGGGTACTCCCTTATCAAAAAATGGACAAGGACCAGGTATTTACCCACGATATCGTGGAGAAAGGCATCAGGCTCCATTGCCAAAAAACGGACTGGGGGGCCCAATGCTCCGGGGCCCACAACCACAAATATACCGGGCAGTGGAGGAACCCAGCAACACCATCAGGGTAGTGCCCAGGACACATTGTCCATTAAATCACTCATCAGACAAACCAGAGGGAGTGCAGGGTTGGACATCTGCGCCTCTGCCAGAGCAGTACTAACTCCAGAGATGGGAGTTCAAATCATTCCCACAGGAGTAAAAGGACCTCTTCCCCAAGGAACAGTAGGCTTATTATTGGGACGTAGTTCATCTACACTAAAAGGACTTATGATAAGTCCTGGGGTAATTGATCCCGATTATGAAGGTGAAATAAAAATTATCACTAGTTCTCCAAAGGGTATATCAGTAATTTCACCAGGAGATAGAATAGCACAGTTGTTAATAATACCCAGCCTGCATGATAAATTTTCCAGTCGTACTGTAGAAAGAGGTTCCAGGGGATTAGGCTCCATAGGTGTAGATTGGACTATGCTGTCTTTAAATTTAGATTCTTGCCCAATGCTAAAACTAAATATTCAAGGACATGAATTTAATGGGCTACTGGACACAGGTGCAGACCTTAGCATCATATCTCGTCAAGAATGGCCAAAACATTGGCCATTACAACAAGCCACTCAAACGCTTTGAGGCCTAGGAGTGGCGACTAATACCCATAGAAGTGCAATGGTATTAGATTGGAAGGATCCTGAAGGATGTGAAGGAACTATACAGCCATATGTATTGGATCATCTTCCCGTAAATTTATGGGGACGAGATGTCCTAGATCAATTAGGTTTGACATTAACAAATAACATCAATCCAAATGCGCCTACTACTAGGGCTAGACAAGGTTTTAGGAAAGAAAAAATATTAGGAGAACAAGAACAAGGTATAGCAGCACCAATACAAATAGATCAAGGAACAGACAGACATGGGTTGGATTTTCAGAAAGGGCCACTGAGACAATCAAAATTACTTGGAAATCAGAAAGACCAGTGTGGGTTCCTCAGTGGACCCTGACTAAAGAAAAGATACAAGTAGCCCATGACCTGGTCAAACAACAATTAGCAGAAGGACATATACAACCTTCGGTATCTCCCCATAATACTCCCATTTTTGTCATCAAAAAGAAATCTGGTAAATGGAGATTATTGCAAGATTTAAGCGCCATTAATAATGAGATAGTTATTATGGGACCTGCTCAATCAGGGATTCCCCAAATGTCTGCTTTGCCAAAAACCTGGCATGTTTTAGCTATAGATATTAAAGATTGGTTTTTTCAATTCCAATTCATCCCGAGGATAGTCCACGTTTTGCATTTACTATCCCTGCACTAAATCATGAAGGTCCTGATCAGAGATATGAATGGAAAGTACTCCCTCAAGGGATGGCTAACAGCCCAACTATGTGTCAAATCTATGTTAACAAAGCAATCCAGCCACTTAGAAATCAAAATCCTGAACTACAAATATTTCACTATATGGACGATGTATTATTAGCACACAAAGATAAAAACACATTGCTAGAATGTTATGCCACACTTACAAACTTATTAAAAAATTATAATCTAGAGATTGCAATAGATAAAGTACAATTAAATTTTCCAATTAATTATTTAGGAGTTCTATTATCCTCAACCATGGTCCGTCCACCAAAAATTCAAATACGAGTAGATCAACTCAAATCACTTAATGACTTTCAAAAATTATTGGGAGACATAAATTGGATAAGGCCTTATCTAGGCATACCAACAGGAGAGTTGGGACCTTTATTTGATATCCTAAAAGGTCGATCAGATCCAAATTCACCCCGCATGTTAACTCCTAAAGCAAGAAAGGCATTAAAAATCATTGAAACATATACGGAAAATATGCATTTGGATAGAATTAATATAAGTTTGCCTTTATTATTTATTGTACTACCAACAAAAAATATTCCTACAGGAGTATTTTGGCAAGAAGGTCCATTATTGTGGATACATTTATCTTATTCTCCTAACACTATTCTTACTAGGTATCCTGAGGCTGTAGGACAATTAATACTCAAAGGAATAAAAGCAGCGAAGGGAATGTTTGGAATTCCTCCCAATAAAATTATTACTCCATATACTATGGATCAAATTGATGAGTTAGCTAATGCGTTAAATACTTGGGCAATAATCATGTGTAAATCTAATGTTTCATTTGATAATCACTTACCATCTAATCCTTTGTTGTCTTTTTGAGCTAAGCATCCTGTAGTTTTTCCAAAAATGACAAGAAAAACCCCTATCATGAATGCTCCAAATATATTCACTGATGGGTCAAATAATGGTACAGCAGCAGTAGTTACTCCTGATCAAACTTTTACATTTCTAGTACCCAAACAATCAGCTCAAAAGGTAGAGTTTAATGCAGTATTACAAGCTTTTATGATGTTTAAAGATTCTGTATTTAATTTATTTTCTGATAGTTATCAGTATATAGTTAATGCTATAGTATCCCTTGAAGATGCTGGTAGGATTTCCCCTTTACTGTTTTCTCTTTGTTTTCCACTATGCAAAGTCTAATCTGGGACAAAAAAGATCCATTCTTTATAGGACATATCAGGGCACATACAGGATTGCCTGGAGCCTTTATAAAAGGTTCCATGTCAATGCTAATACTTTACAAAAGCGTTTTAAAAATAACTAAGTAACAAGCCAGACATATAATCAAATAATGTCAAAATTGTGTGACCTTTTTACCACAAGTTAATCTTGGAGTCAATCCTAGAGGACTGATACCTAACCATATTTGGCAGATGGACGTCACACACTTGCCAGAATTTGGAAAATTAAAATATTTGCATGTTACAGTTGATACTTCTTCCGGATTTTTGATGGGCTCCCTTCATGCTGGAGAAAAAACTAAAGGTATTATAGCTCATTGCTTACAAAATTTTGCCACTGTGGGCGTTCCAAAACAGTTAAAAACAGATAATGAACCTGGTTATACTTCTACCTCTTTTAAGCGATTTTGCTCATCATTTGGCATTACTCATATAATAGGAATCCCATACAATCCACAGGGAAAAGGCATAGTTGAAAGAGCTCATCAAAATATTAAAATGTATTTATTAAAACAAAAAGAGGGAATTGGAAAGGGGTATATATCCCCCAAAGATAAACTTAAAATAACCCTTTTTACTCTAAACTTTTAAAATTTGGATTCATCAGGGCTTAGTGCTGCAGAAAGACATATGTATCCAAAAAATGTACATAAGCCCAAGGTACTTTGGAAAGATATTCTAACAGGACAATGGAAAGGTCCTGACCCAGTGATTGTCTGGAATCAGGGTTCTGTTTGTGTGTTTTCACAGGGAGAACAGCAGCCTATTTGGATTCCAGAGAGACTAACCAAAGCAATTTCTACAGATCAAAAAGAAGATGATTTGACTCAAATCCATAACAGCTGATATCCAGAGCTCCAGCTTGTCTATTCTTACATCTGTGACAGTGATCAACCAGGGTGCTTTTTTCAATATCTATTTTATTATTGACTTTTCCCACATCATAAAGTTCTATTTTATTTTTTGAGCTCATACAAACCTAGGTTAATGTTTTTCTGATCAGTTTTATTTTTTGACTGTGGAGTTTTTAAACATTGCAATGGAAATTTCACCTTGGTAAAGCTACAAGGCCTTTACTATTGTCTTATGTGTTGTACGTTTGTGTGCACTCTTGTGTTTTGTGTTGTATGTCTGTATGTGCGTATGTCCATATTTCATATATGAGGAGCGCTCATGAAAAAATGGATCCAAATTTTTTTTATTCATGTGATTTAAATGGTTTAATTTAAATTAGGTAAACACCTGTTAAGGATTGTTTTTAAAGGAGGTTAACAGATCTGTTTGTTTACTTTCACCTTTCCTTTTCATTATATTTAATAATTCTGTTCAGGGTAATGTCTCTTTAGCGTCATTGCCAGAATTCCCATCTCCATCCCAGTGCCGGTGAAGACAAAGATAAAACCAAACTACAGCTTCTATGATAGCTATCACAGTAAACTGTGTAAACTGATGCATCAATGAAAATAACTCAACAAGTAATGCTCAATCAAGGAGTCAACTTACTTTGGGAGGAAATGGACATATTGATAGACTCCTCCGCTTTGAACTGCTTGCAGAACTTGCCTGGACTATGTATCACTTGTATGCATTGTGAACTATCGTTTGGTGCAGTGAATTGTGGTACTGCTGGCATATCTTTGCTGATGGTGTCACCAGTGATGCAATTTTTCCAAAGGAGCCGTCAATTGGCTTGGTGTCGTGGCATTTCTGTATCCTCCTTCCTTCTGCTAGTGATGGTCTAAAATTTGGGGGCCAACAGAGGTGAGGCAAAGAACCTTACCCCCCCACTGGTGCATAGGCCTATCCACAAGCATGGCTGTATGCTGGACCGGTAGTCAGTGACGGGTATGATCCAATTGCAGACAGGAGGCTGATGCCTAGAGGTCAGTTCATCCCATGATGGGTAAGAACCATATGTTGAATTGGACAACCTACCAGGCACGGTCTCTAAGCCACATTGCTTGTTGTTTAATTAATCAGAAGGGGGGAGATGTTGAGAGCCATAGCTAAGCAGGAATGATGCATGGCAATTTCCTTGTCAGATTACCCCATGTTGCTTAGAGGAAGGACTCTCCATTGTGGAAATGGGCTTGCCTTGGACCCAGGTCATTTGCAGTGACATTGCATGTATGTTTGAGAAAGGTGACCCTGCTCAAGGACCAGGGTGGATCCAGGTTTAGGGAGGATCCTGCTGGATTAGGGTGGATCCAGGTTTAGGGTGTATCCTGCTGGGAATAGGGAGTATCCCACTCCTTGGGTTTAGGGTGGTTCCAGGTTCAAGGCGTATCCTGCTGCCTCAGGTGCCTGCCCGCTCCTTGAGTTCCCGTTGAGTTCTCGTGGGATTTAGAGAGTATTTTGGGATGCAGAGCCCAGTGGAGGTGTGGATTGTCCCAGAACTTGCGTGTAGAGTGCCGGTGGATTTTCCGCAGAACGTGTGTGTAGAGTGCCGGTGACAGTTCGGGAATAAAGAATTGCTGTTTGAGGGCTGGGGATGTGGCTCAAGCGGTAGCACGCTTGCCTGGCATGCGTGTGGCCTGGGTTCGATCCTCAGCACCACATACAAACAAAGATGTTGTGTCTTCTGAAAACTAGAAAGTAAATATTGAAAATTTCTCTCTCTAACTCTCTCTTTAAAAAAAAAAAGAATTGCTGTTTGAATCTACAAGGCTGTGAGTGGCTCGTGATTTTGTGCCTAGCCAGACTGCGGCAGGTGCTGCTGATCCATGGCCCTCGTTTGCTCGACACCCCGTAGACCTCCTCAGGTCACTCTGTCTCTTGCTGTGGTCCCTGCTCAATGCTGCTTTATCACAGTGGTCCTACCCGACCAGCTCCTGTGAAACACCTGATGTGAAATGAGGAAAATACCCTCAACCTATGCATTGGCAATCCTGCCAGTCTATTCTATTCAAATTTTACATTCACTTATCAAAACCTAACATGGTCTACCTGTATACCTCAAATTTCCATTATTTAATTACATCGAATTATCCCTTCATTTGTCTGTCCATTCATCCATCCACCCACCCATCCATCCATCCATCCACCCATCCATCCATCCATCCATCCATCACCCATCCATCCATCCACCCATCCATCCACCCATCCATCCATCCACCCATCCATCCATCCATCCACCCATCCACCCATCCACCCATCCACCCATCCATCCATCTACCCATCCATCCATCCACCCACCCACCCATCCATCCATCCATCCATCACCCATCCATCCATTCACCCACCCATCCATCCATCCATCCACCCACCCACCCATCCATCCATCCATCCATCACCCATCCATCCATTCACCCACCCATCCATCCATCCATCCACCCATCCATCCATCCATCCACCCATCCATCCACTCATCCATCCATCCATCCATCCATCCACCCATCCATCCATCCATCCATCCATCCATCCATCCATCCATCCACCCACCCATCCATCCACTCACCCATCCATCCATCCACCCACCCACCCATCCACCCATCCATCCATCCACCCATCCATCTATCCACACATCCATCCATCCATCCACCACCCACCCACTCACCCATCCATCCACCCACCCATCCATCCATCCATCCATCCACCCACCCATCCATCCATCCACCCACTCATCCATCCATCCATCCATCCATCCATCCATCCATCCACCCACTCATCCATCTACCCATCCACCCATCCATCCACCCATCCATCCACCCATCCATCCATCCATCCACCCACCCACCTATCCATCCACCCATCCATCCATCCATCCATCCATCCATCTCACTATTGTTGAATTCAAGCACTTAGTTGCCTATCTGATGTTTGGGAAATATTTGTTAATGAATAAAAGCACAAATCTATGAATAAATGCATAAATATTAAGTTTCCTTTTTATTTTTGTTGCCTACAATGATGAGTTTTTAGTGCCTAGTGTAACCTTAACACATGGACAAACATGGGTACCGATGTCATGTGACATTACCTGGCTGCAGTGTATCTGTCCTGGGAATGGTTTGGATTACTTTTTTTAGAGTATCATCCAAATGAACAATCCACAAGACACATTCTGTGTGAACTTGTGTGGTTCGTGCTCAGTCCCACTCCCTCAGTGCTGCGCTGGTGGCAGAGAAGCCATAATGACCTTGGCAATAATTGCAACAGTCTCCCAGATTCTCTTTGGACGACTCCGATGCCCGTCCTTAGAACATGGGCACCCTCGCCCTCAGGCCTCTGAGTTGGCATGGGGGCTGGAGCAAGGGGGAGTCTTCCCCTGGGCCTTGCAGCCCTGCTGTGGAGTGACCGCTGCTCCTTGGCCAGTCCTCCCACGGCACTGCTGGTGAGCTTCTGAAGGCTGTGGGTGTGCCTGGTCGGCTTGTCCTGCATCATGCTGTTGGTTTTTGTGCCCTTGCCTCTTGCTGCCTGGGACCCGCCCTGCTGCTGCAAGCTGGAGACCCTCTGTATCTGCCCCTGTGCTCATCCTCTGACCCTCCCTGCAAGGCCACAGCCCCAGGGCCTGCTCCCCCCTCTGGAGGCCACTGGCCTCATGGGACATGCGGGATCTGGAGCCTCTGGTGGCATGTCCCAGCTGAGGGGGGCTTCCCTGTGGCCATGCCATTTGGCGTACAGAGGACATGGCTGCCCGTGACCAGCATGCAAAGGCTCTTCCTTCCTGCCTCCTGCTGGCTCGGCCCCCTTGGCTGCTCCTCCCTTTCCTCTCTCTCTGACAGGCGCCATCTTGTCTGCTCTCGGCACACTGGGGGACCTGCCACCTCCGTCCTAGAGGTGATCAAGTGGGGAATGCTGCTTTTCTGTCTCAACAGTCTTGCTTTCTTGCTGCAGATGCAAAATTCTTTTTCAAGTAGAAGAGGATATTCTTTCTTTTGACAATTCATCTGCTATAAGAATCCTAATCCCCTCTGTCCCTTTTCCCGGGGTGGGGGACATCTGACATGCAAGAGGAGGGGGCCCGCGGACACCTTCCGTTCTCTCTCCTCCTGCATCTGTGCTGATTCTCTGATCCCTGGGAATGCAGTGGGTCGCCCTCTGGAAGTCCTCAGGCCTCAGGGTGCGGGAAGGAAGGTCTTGGCAGGTGGCTGAACTTTGATTTTCATGATTTTTCAGCTAGAAATTTCTTATCTTTTGCGAATCCTAACTGATGTCTTCTTTCCAGCAGATCATCTCCTATTTTGTTTCCTAACTGCATTGATTAGCAATTCCAGAAGAGTCTTTAGTAATGACAGCAGAGGTAGCTTCATTCTACTTTTTATTGAAACGGAAGTGGCTCTGGTGTTTCCTTGTGAATTGGGACATGGGCCATGGTCGAGTGGTAAAGTCTTTTGTCCTTCTCACCTCACAGACTGAATGGCAGCGTATCTTGACACCCCTGCTGGTTTGGCCGGGTATCCACGTCTTCCTAGAGCTTCTGCCACCACAGCCCATGCCATCGCCATGCTGCAGTCCGAGGACCTGGAAGTGGGACAGGGCCTGGTCTGACCTTCGTCCTTCTGTCCCTGTATCCAGGGAGTGTGCTGCGGCAGCGTGTCTGTCTGCTCCTCCAGTGATGAAGCTTGTCTCCAGGTCTTGGGGTGGGGGGTGACAGGGGCAGGCTTTGCTCCCAGCGGGCAGCTGAGCCGTTCTGCTCTGCAGGCTGTGGCCGGGCTCACCTGAGGTGGACGGCACTTGTGGTTGCTGGGTCCTTTCTGGGGCCGCCCTGGGGCGTGGTTCTGAGGTGCGGGTCAGAACTCGGGCCTGCCCTCTGCCATGTCAGGACAGGGCTCCAGCCTGTCCCAGGGTTCAGGTGTGGAGGCTTGATCTTCGGCCGGGGTGGTCGGGGGTCAGTGCGACCTTTACAAGGTGGGGTCGGGGGAGGTCAGCAGGTGTCGGGGTGCCTTCCTTGGAAGGGTTGGCCTGGGTCTTCTGAGATCGCAGCTCGTACCTCTGTGAGGGGCTGCCACAAAAGAGCAGGACTGGACCCCCACTTCCTGTCTTGCTCTTTGAGCTCCCCCGCCCACTCCCACCGTGATGCCGTCCGGGGAGACGCAGCAGAGCCCAGGGAGCTCCCAGGGCTCGGTAGTCGGGAGCCGCGCTCCGGAGCCTCCAAAACCAGGAGCTAAATGAATCTCTCCTTATACTTAGCCGCAGGGTTTCGTAATAGGAATGAGAACAGCAGTGACACAAAGGGACAAGAGCCTCTTGGTCAAACTGCAGGTCAAGCAGGTGGAAATCCGGCCGTCCTAGGTGGCATCCTAATTTTAGATACATGATGGTGTTCATCCTAGTGTGTGTCGCTTCAGGGTTCAGGACCGGGGTGGTCAGAGGAGAGCTCGTGGTCCACCTGGGATCCACGCTGCGACGAGCCGCGCTCTGCGTGGCAGCCCTCCCCTGGCCCTCCTTCCACAGGCTCCCTTTGAGAGAGCCTGGGGGCTCCTGCACAGGAGGGTCAGGTTCCTGCCGCGCCCCCTGCTCCCTCACGCTGGCTCTGCCCAGCTCTGTTTTCCCCTTCTCAACGTGACCAGACTGGACACCCTATTCTCAGCAGCAGTGTGACCAGGAGTGAGATGGGGTCTCCCCGCTGGCGGGCAGTGCCGGGCTGGGTGCGTGCGTGTGCGAGGTGAAGGACGCGTGCTGAATTCCATCACAAGCCTTTCTGGCATCGAGTGAGATGATCATATGGTTTTCACCCCTTCCCTGATTGACGTGATTTATACCCCAGATTTCCTGTCTTGCGTTCCTGGCACAGGCTACTCGGTGACAGTGTTTTCCGGCGTGGACCACTGGTCTGCCTCCCCAGCTCCGGGCGGTGTGCTCACAGGGGGATTGGAGAAGGGATGGTGCTGGGTTCAGAATGAACTGTGAACATTTCTATTTTGTATTAATTGCTATTTTCTACTGGGGCACAGGGGTTCTATGTTATTTTAAGACTTGGGATGACTTTCTGTTAATGCCATCTTCAAGAGACAGCTTTGCGGACAGATGTCTCCCCTCTTGTATCCAAGTCCCTCGAGAGAGGACAGCTTGTCACCAGGCTCCAGTTCCTGGCCCTGGACTGATCCCCCCCGCTCACGGGTCCCGGGGGAAGGAGTTTGTGGCGGGTGGGTGGGTGTGGGGACAGTAGTGTCCAGATCACTTGTTCATCGATGGCTCCTGGTCTCGTGTGCTCAGGGCTGCCTTGGGGGACGGCAGGTGGACAGGGCTGGGAAGCCCCTCTGGCCTCCAGTTTGGTGCCCGACTGGCTGTCAGTCTTGAGGGGAGATGGGCCCACGCCTGCCTTCGTTCCTGCTGCTCAGCCCTCAGCGGCGGGGGGTTTCCTGAGCCTCAGATCCCCAGAAGGCTCTGCTCAGATCCATGCTGGCCGGCTGTCACACGAGAGCTTCTGCTCTGAGCTGCTCCTTCCCAAACGCTGTTGGTGAGGTGTTCCACACCGAGTGTGTCCCTCGATCGCCACACCTTTGTGTCCTGTGGGAGACCAGGGACGCACGGTAAGGGGGGGATTAATTGACCCCATTCTCCTACCCCCCTTGCTTCTCCTTTTCCATCTTGTTGATTCTTGTGATGTGTTCTGTGTCCCCCTCCAAGGTGGGGGGGTGCCCTTCCCGTTCACGCTGGCTGTTTAACGTCTCCTGGGGCCATGCAGAAAATAATGGTGTCCGGTTGGGTGTGTTCAGTGCTGGGTACTGTGCTTGGAACGCGGTGAGCACTGAGCAGACAGTCGTCACCAACAAGGCACAGACATCGGGCCGTGGGGGGAGGTGTGCTCCGCCTGGCGCTGCTGGGAAGGACGGAACCTGTGTGTGGGGGGGCCGGGTGGGAAGGGGTTAGTCCTGGGTGCTGCTCTTGATGGGGACAGAGCCCCAGTCCCTTCCTCTAGCTCGGTGCTTTGCTACCTGCCATGAGGCGAGTGGCTTGGCTCTGCCATGTGCTCCCGTCATGACGTCCTGCCTCATCACAGGCCCCAAAGCAGCAGAGTCAAGTGACGGACCACACATGGACACAAACCTTTCCTCTTTCTAAGCTGGTTATCTCAGGTGTTTGTTATAGTGACGGAAAGCCGACCAGCACAAAGATCAGACAAACAGCTTGTGGCGCGGGTTCCTCTGAGTGCAGCTTCGACGTGTCCCGTGTGCGGTGATAAGACGTGCTGACGTCGTAGCTGCTTCCTCGATAACAGCCCTTTCTTGTAATCAGGCGTTTCCAGTGTTTGTCAGTCACGCCATGGATACCCATGTATGCACACGCACGTGCACATGGTTTTCAAGGGGTGGGATTTGGCTGTGAATTTCTACTTATTTACGGTTTTTGAACTGTTGATTGATAATGTGACTTATCATTTTCTTCTAGACCTGTCACAGTGCTCCTCATAGGCACACGATGTATCCTTGTGAGTGTCCCATGATGACCACAACAGTGCCCCATGACTGAGAGGGACCGTTTCCATCAGCCGAGCAGACTCTTGTCTAAGTTACTCAGACGCTCAGTACCCTGTCCGCAGACTTGCCTTCTGACTCGTGGGACAGGGTCACGTGCCCACTGCGGTTACGTTTGGTCAGTTCCTCTTTGAGGGGCGGGCAGTTTGTCCTCCACACGTTGTGTTCTGTATTTTCCAGCCCAGACACATCTGCGCTGTCGTATCTTTGGTTTTCATTTGAACGTGGTCAGTTGTCCTCATCTGACCACGTCTGCTCCTTTCTCTCTCCAGGTTGTTCTATGAAGGCTCTCATAACTCAGCTGTGTTACAAATCACACTATAAACATCACTTTATGATTTCATTGAATCACAGCTAGTGTCCTGTGGTAGAATGATACATGTTTATTATCAGGAAAAATTATCAAACACAGAAGAAAGCTGTAATTTGCATGTAGTCCCTCAAACTACAGCTAATTTCATGTTACTTTTTTTCTTGTATTTTAAAAAATCTTTTTTTTTAAAGAGAGAGAGAGAGAGAGAGAGAGAGAGAGAGAGAGAGAATTTTTTAATATTTATTTATTTTTTTAGTTTTCGGCGGACAGAACATCTTTGTTTGTATGTGATGCTGAGGATCGAACCCGGGCCGCACGCATGCCAGGTGAGCGCGCTACCGCTTGAGACACATCCCCAGCCCTTAAAAAATCTTTATAAAACGTAATTTTATGTGTAGTGATGAGATTTCGGGGTAATAAGTTCTTTAACTCTTTGGGCATGTAAAGACTTACGTTCTCTACTCCTCAGTTAACCCCGAGTAGCTCCCGGTGAGACTGAGGGCTGCGGGTTTCCTTCCAGCACCTGGTCCTCCTGCCGAGCCTGCTGTCCCTCTGGGAGGTCACTCTGGGTGAGGCTAAGCCTTCCCTTCCCCTCAGCAGCCCTGTTCCTGTGCCTTTGAGTTTAGAATCACCACGTAACGTACTTGTACCTTTCGGTCAGTACTTTGGAGGCGATGGCTTTGACTGTACGTCAGTTCCGTGCCCCGTGCTGGGCCCAGGGCCTTGGATTTGTGGTCCTCCTTACCCCAGCTCTGCCGTCCATGTTTGCCCCTCAGCATCCGTTTCTTGAACTCCTCTGCTGGCTGCAGTGTTCAGAGGGCATCTGGGTGCATCCTCCTGGGGTGTCTGAGACTCTTCCCACCACTGCGCGGGGGACGGCTCTTGGCTGCCCATGGAACTCCTGGAACACCTTCTTGGGTCAGCCCAGCTCTGATCTTGGATGGTCAGTCAGGAACAGTTTGGGCTCTGGACCCTTCCTCCTGGCTCTAACGTGGGTTGAGACTTTCTGATCTGAAAATCAGGAAAGGGTCTGCCCACTCACTTGCCCTTGTCCTGGCCCCTGCCAGATCCTGGAACCTGGCACTGTGCTCAGCTTCTGCACGCAGTGTCCCCGGAGCTGGGAGTTGGGGGTACAGGAGGCGCAAGGGCGGGGCATCGGCCCTGAGTTCGAGGGGAGGGGACAATGTGTTCAGAACCCCACAGTGGCCACGCAGTCACAGGTGAGGGCCACAGCAAGAGCCTCGGGAACTAGGGCTGTCAGATCCAGCCTTCAGATGCCACCGTGCTGTCATTTCTTAAAGACACACATCAACTCAGTGGGAGAAGAGTCAGGAAATAGTGACCCAATACCAAGACCAGCCCCGAGCCCACCGCTGGCTGGACACTTAGAGGTTCCGTAGGAGAAGGGCGCTGGCTGGCTTTGCAGATGGCCTTAGGGAGGGACTAATAGCTGAGCTGTGGACAGAGGGGGTGGAAATGCTCTGGGTTCCACGTAATAGAAGACAGAGGGAGCTTTTCTTGATTTTTGTAAAGTAGTAAAGGTTTAAATAGAGATTTGTTTATTGCAAAGCTAGTGTTAGTAGATTTAAAAATTCATTCCTCAAGATAACTGTTGCTAAGAAAAGCACCAAAACAGCTTCTGAGCTACTCAACCAGACAGCAACAAGAGACCTGCAGGACAGAGGAGGGGGCTCTCCACAGGGCCAGGCAGTGACCGTCAGAGGAGGGGGCTCTCCACAGGGCCAGGCAGTGACCGTCAGAGGAGGAGGCTCTCCACAGGGCCAGGCAGTGACCGTCAGAGGAGGGGGCTCTCCACAGGGCCAGGCAGTGACCGTCAGAGGAGGACGTGCTCCACAGGGCCAGGCAGGTGACCGTCAGAGGAGGGGGCTCTCCACAGAGCCAGGCAGGCTGCCATCAGTCCCATGACAGTAAGACGTGGAGACCGCTCAAGCGTCCCCCAGCTTACCTGGAGACCAAAGGCCAGCCACACAGCCTGCGGGCCTGCCATGGACGCTCCTGGGCGCAGCTGACTGCTGCTGACATGCTGCGTGTGTGTCTTTCATTACGTCCCGAGGGCAGGCCCCACAGACCCTGCTCTCCACCTTCATACTGCCCTTTCTGGGTTTTAGTCGGAGGTGACCTAGCAGCGTAGCAGGCAAGCAGGTGACGTCCCTGATAGGAAGGAGCCTTTATAGGGGTCAGCAGCATTGCCCAGCTGGGGCCCCGCGGACGGCCCGTGGCTGTGGCAGCCTCTGCTCAGCCTGCGACTGTGCCCGTGCCCCTCTGCCACCTCCTCGGCTCGCTCTCCTCTTCTCTGCTGGTGTTCCCGTGCAATCACGCCTCGGCTTGCCGGTCCCTCGTGCTGTCCGACTTCTCTATAGTTTTGTGGATGACTTTCTCTTTCTTTGAATTGACTCCATTAAAAAAACCCAACGTAACTGGACACTTTGTCATTGACCTCCAGTCTGTCATCCGATGACTTTCCAGAGAGCCACTGCGGCTGTGTCTTGGCGAATGGCATCTTTATCAGTGCTTAGGGCCAAGCCTTTCTGATCCGGGTACGATTCACATGTTCACATGAATGTTTTCAGAATCATTTTCTCAATGTGTGGCCTTGCCCACACACCCGTCTCTCACTCGATTGCATTACGTGTCGATAACAAGGCTGTGGGGTGATGTTCCTGGACACTGCGGGAGCCTGCCTCTGGCTGGACTTCCTCCTGAGTATGGCCCCGGGTCCTGAACCGCATTCCCTCCCTGTGGGGCCCACGTTTAGAATACGCCTTCAGGTGTGCCTTGTGAGCGCGCAGCGGGAGGACCTGGTTTTTCCGGGGTGGTGAGGGGTCGGGGCTCCTGCCTAGAGGAGGCCATCCCTCTGGGCAGCTGAGCCCATGTGCCTGCTGCCCTGTGCCTGTCGACCCTGCCCGGCCGGTGCCTTCCCAGGGTTCTCATGGCCTTCGCCTGGCGGTCGCAGTTGTGTGGACTTGTCCCTTCCGGTGTCCTGGTGTCAATCTGTTGCTGCTGCTGGTACAAGTCGATCGTCGTCATCTCTTGGTGACTCACGCGTGTTTTATTCTGTTGTGACAGTCTCTGTCCCTCAAGATGCCTCCAATCTCGAAGCTTCTGTGGGTCTGTACTTACTTGGGACGTTCTCTCTAGGCTTCCAGCAGACCCTGGAGAGGGGACACTCTCCCTCCACCCAGTGCCTCAAGCCGCTGCTCCTGGCGTGACCCACTGAGATGGTTTTGGTCTGGGAGGTCAGCTAGCCACCATCTCTCTCCGCCATTGGGACTGCAGGTTTGTGTTTTAGAGAGGTCACTGTGGCCACCCGTAGGGAGAGGTCAGGTGGTCGGGCAGGGGTTGCTGGGCTTGAGCATCTGCTTGCAGGGCCTCTTCCATCCAGCCAAGGGCTAGTGATGGCCAGAAGGAGAGCAGTGTGCGTGGAGAGGGTGAGTGGACTCACCCACGTGGGAGGGAACAGCCTGAGCTTCCCGTTCTGGCTGAGGAGGGTCAAGTCCATGCTGTGTTCCTGTTCATCACAACAGGCTGCAGAGGGCCCATGAGGAGTGGCCAGTATCACTGAGGTGACCAGGTGGGAGCTGGTGGGGCACAGTGGGCTCGTGGGGGACAGTGAGGGCCGTTGCCGGGGGTCTGAGCAGGTCCTGAAGTCAGCGAGCAGGGCCCCGAGCTGTGGGCCTGGGAGGGAGGCCTCAGAGGTCTGTTGCTGGGCAGCTGCGCAGGAGCCCTGTGGGGAGGCCAGGCCCTCAGTGACGGGCACTTTCACTCAACGTGTCTTTGAAGCTCTTTTTGAGAGACTGGCCTGCCTGGTGACAGGCGAGGGGCTCAGGGTAAGTGAGTGTTTGAGGATGTGTCAATCAGTAAGGACCACCCAGGTGGCACAGGCCCCATCCACTCAGGGCTTCCTGTAGCTAGGGGCCGCCGTGGAGGAGGTCAGGGTGCTCCAGCTGGGGGTCACTGGCCTGGGAAGAGTCCTGGGTGGTCTGGGCTGCTGTTCCCCTGGGCAGCCCCGAGTGGGAAGTAGGAGGAAGGAAAGCTGCTCATGACTGACCAGGTGCCTGAGGCCGCGGCGGTGCGTCCACTGTCCTCTACTGGCCACTGTCCCCTGCGTCCTCTGCCTCTCAGTGAGCTTAGCTCTTGGACATGTCAGGCATGGCTCATCCTGCCCTTTTGTGGTTCAGGTACAGAGTCAGGTAGAGGAAGGGGTGACGGAACGTCCCTGGGGCACCACCCACCCTCCCCTCACCTGCCCGGTGAGCCTGGAAGTGAGGTGGACGCAGGCTCTCCCCGACTTACGGAGGAGGAAGGCTGGATGCAGAGGGCCGAGAGAGGGGGCCCAGTGTGGCCTGGTGAGGACAAGCCCGTAGCAGACTGCCTTCCCCTCTTCTGCCCAGCTCTGCTCTTGTGTGCTTCCCTGGGACAGGGGGACAGACTCTCCCTGACACCGCAGCCTCGTGGGAGCGGCCAGGTCCAGGGGTGTGTGACCCGGGGGCGCGGCCAGGTCCAGGGGTGTGGTGCTGGGAACGCTCCTTTGGAAAGCCTCACTTCGCAGTTTGCAGCAGAGGCCTGGGCTGCTGGGCTGGGCTGGGTGCAACATGACCCACACAGAGAGACCCAGAGGCCACCAGAAACATGGTGACGTGGAGCAGGGGCTCGGGGGCACTTCATGAGGCAGGAGGGAGGGGAGGAATTCCTGCACCCAGGATCTTCATTGGTACTAACGTGTTTCTAGATGCTTCTTAGCTTTGCACACTGACCCAGCTCACCTGTGACCCTTCATCTTGAATGTCCCGAACGCCGGCACTCTACAGGCTGTGGGAACACGTGCTTTGAAGCAGTTTCAGATGTGGCAGTGGCTCTGACAGCACAAGCCCAGGCACCACGTTCAAAGACCAGCTGAGTGGACATGTCAGGCATGGCTCATCCTACCCTTTTTTAAGCCCTTAACCAGCCCAGGTAAGGCCCTGGGTGCCTCCGCCAGTGCCCTGGGGCTCACTGGACTCCTGTACGCACCACAGGTTGGCAAACGACGTCCTGCTGGCTGGGTCTGGCTCACTGCAAATGATGGACGTTGTGTTAGGGCAGAGCCGCGTGCAGGTGCCCACGCGGCCTCAGATGGACCAGGGGCAGCAGACCCCACGGTGACGGTCAGTTTGACATGTCAGCTGGACGGGCTCACAGGATGCCCTCCTGCCGACTTAAACATTATTTCTGTGGTGTCTGAGAGGCAGTCTCCAGAAGAGATCCATTCAGACTGGGGGACTGAGTGTAGACGGACTCCCCAGGGTGAGTGGGCCTGGATAGGACAGAGGGGAGGGAGGTGTCCCTGCTGTCCCTGGCTGCCTGTGCGGGGCGGCCATCTTTTCCTGCTCTCAGGACTTCAGACTTGGCCTGGAGTCTGCACACCCATTCTCCGACTTGCAGACTTCACGCTACACCGAGGCCACCGGGCGCCCACTTGCCTCTGTGACCGTGAGGACCAGCCCCTCAGGTGAGCCGTGTGAGGTGCAACTGTTGGCCCGAGCAGTCCTCCCTGTGCCCGCACAGAGAGGCTCTGCCTTTGCCCTGGGCCAGCACAGCTCAGCCGTCTCCTGCTCAGAGAAACCCAGGCGGCTGGAGAGGGAAGGGGGTGGCGAGAGTGGACGCCATCTGTATACAGCAGAAGCAAACAAACCCCAGAGACGGGACTCGGCCGGCTGCTCCAGGGCGCTGCGGTGTCACTGCTGAGCTCAGTTTCCCACCAGCACGTGGTGACAGAAGAGGACTAAGGCGTGTGAGGAGGTGATTTTCCATAACAGCTGCCTTTGCAGCCAGAGGCCCCTGGAGAGCAGAAGCCGGGGACCATGTCCTACCTCCGTTTGTGGTCTGGTCCCCGTGCCCATGGAAGGCGGTGCTCCCGTGAGCGCAGGAGCGAGAACAGGCTGGGAGTCTGCAGCCTGGCTTCACCCCAGGAGAGGCCGTGTCAGGGGTGTCCCCAGGTAGCCTGGCTCCCTCCTCCTGCCATTCCAGAAGCCCGCCCCGTGGTGGCTTGGGGTGGAATCATGCTGACTCCCAAGAGGGGGTGACGTGTGACCCTAGACTGGCAGGGAAGCTCTAAGTGCAGAGCGTCCCTGTTGCCACCTGGCCCCGACTCCTGTGTGGCCAGCTGCATTGGGCACACCCTGGGCTGGGCAGGAGGAGGGTGTGTGGCCCGCAGAGATGCAGCTGGAAGGGCCGCTGGGACCAACATGCTCAGTGGGCTGGGCCTGCTCTGTTGAGGAAGGTTCAGCGAACACACGGCGTGTCCATCTCACGGTGTGTCCATCACATGGTGTGTCCATCACACGGTGTGTCCATCTCACGGCGTGTCCATCACACGGCGTGTCCATCTCACGGCGTGTCCATCACACGGCGTGTCCATCACACGGCGTGTCCATCACACGGTGTGTCCATCTCACGGCGTGTCCATCACATGGCGTGTCCATCACATGGCAGGTCCATCACATGGCATGTCCATCACACGGTGTGTCCATCACACGGCGTGTCCATCACACGGTGTGTCCATCACACGGCATGTTCATCACACGGCGTGTCCATCACACGGTGTGTCCATCTCACGGTGTGTCCATCACACGGCGTGTCCATGGCATGTCCATCACACGGCATGTCCATCACACGGCATTTCCATCACACAGCGTGTCCATCACACAGCGTGTCCATTACATGGCGTGTCCATCACACAGTGTGTCCATCACACGGCATGTCCATCACATGGTGTGTACATCACACGGCGTGTCCATCACACGGCGTGTCCATCACACAGTGTGTCCATCACACGGCATGTCCATCACACGGCGTGTCCATCACGTGTTGCAGAGGGTGTCAGCTGTGTGCAAATCCCAACACCTCTGCGGCCTCCTGGGTGGCTGTGCTGAGTGGCATGTTCTTGGTGTTGCTGACTCCATGGACCTCAGGTCCCCCCCATCTGGAATGCCGGGGGGTGGCAGGGCAGGGCAATGAGCCCATTCAGCCCAGTGAGCACTGACGCCAGGCTCTGCTCCCCGTCCCTCCCCTAGCAGGCCGGCTGGCACCAGCACGGTACTTCGGGCCATGCCTGGCACTCCGGCAAAGCACTCTGAGGTCGTGTCACGTCTTGGAGGGGTTGAGAGGGACAGGTAAGACGAGGTTTGAAGTGCCCCGCGGTGCCTGGATCGTGGTGACAGTTCCGGTAATGACACTCACGGCAGCAGAAAAGCTATTTGAAAACTGCTAAGGAGCAGAGGTCCCCTACTGTGCCGGGTTGGCGTTTGTCCCTCCTGGTCTACCCTGTGCTGGGGAGTCGTGAGAACATGGATGTCACAACTGGAAGAGGTTGTAGAGTCAACGCTTCGATTCAGGATCTGGGAACAGAGGACTGGGGAGGCTTATCAGTGGCCACACAACTGGCCAATGTCACGATGGCCTTTTCAAATTTTTTAATTGAAGATTTATTGGGAGAGCAAAGCCCTCCCATCTGTCCCTTGGCAGCACTTGTTGGCTGGGTTCCGTGGTCCACCAGAGGCTCCTCTGCTGTGAGGTGGGTGCCTTAGAAGTGGCGGGTGTCTTGCACTGAAACTGGCAAACCTGTAGCAAAAGCCTGGGTGCTCAATGAGGGGTGCCAGTGGCCCTCGTCAGGGCTGATGACCCGGTGGGGATTTCGAGGACTTCCTCTGCACCGACGGATAGCAGGAGGCCCTGTGCACGTGGCAGGAGGTGGGATGTCCACCATGGTGTAAGTGGGGGCATAGTCCTTTCCTGGGAAGCCTCAGGCCCAGCCCCAGGCCAGGTGGTGGCATCTCCTGGCAAATTTGAGAAGAACCTGCGCTGACTCTGGGCGCACTCTCTGGAACCAGCGTGGGCACAACACAGGCGTCCCTACATTTGCTCTGTGCACCATCTTCTGGGACCCACTGCCACTGTTCGCCATGTATCTCCGGCCCTTTCCCGGGCTCTTCTGTGCTTGCTGGGAAGTCCCACGGGACAGCGTGGGCCTCTGGGCTCCACCCGTCTCTGGGCTCATTCCCCCAGAGCACACCCAGTGCTTCACCTTGTCTGAAGATCCCAGTTTGGAACCACTCCTGGAGTGGGCAGGTCCCCCTTCCAGGCCTGTGTCCCCAGATAACTGTCTCTCCCCTGGAATCTAGTCTCTGTTTCTTGAGATGTTAAATTACATCCAACCAGGTGACAGGCTGGAGAGGTTGCAATTGGTAATTTCTGATTTGTTCAATGTTTTATTTTAAATGAGTCTCACTTTTTAAAGGCTCCCTATTTATTTATTGAAAAAATAAAAATATACCCTTGCTGTTTTGTGGGAAGGCAGGCAGTGCCCCTGCTTGGTGACTTGAAGTCACCCTGGCTGATCTACCAGGGACCATCACTGGATGACAATCATTTCAGCTGCTGGAAACCTGTCGAGGATGTTTCCTGAGAGGGGCTCCTGCAGCCCCCCGTGGGAGCCCCAGGTCCACTGAATCTGGCCGGGCTTTTTCTGGCTTGGGCCTGAGACTCCTTCCCATGTTGATGTCTAGGGGTGCTTCCAGTGGAGACAGGGCGCCTGGGCAGGTGCTACTGGACCCAGCCTCCTGGGTGAGGGTGGGCACTTGCATTGACCCTTCTCCTCCCTTTGCTGTGGGCGTGGCTCTGCCTGTCCAGGTGGAGCCCTGCCCGATGCTTGTTGAACGAGTACAGACCACGGCACGTTGCTGTGGGTTAGAACCTTGCAAGGCTGACAGACCTGGATTTGAGGCCTTGGGGAAGTCATGGAGCCTGCGTATCTCCGTCCCTGCATGTGCATGGTGGTGCTGAGAGGTCCTCCTGGCAGGGTCATCCAGAGAGGGAAAATGACCAGTCAGGTCCCTGCCCACAGTGATGGCGGGCCGGGGAGCTCCTCTGTGGCATCTGTTTGCCCTGGGCCCTGGAGGACAGGGTGCCCCTACATCCTCCTCACTGCCCACGGGGCTCCTCCTGGGCAGGCCTCCCCTGGTTTGCAGTTCATCTCTTGTGAGTGCTCTGTGTGCTCATCAAGCGTGGAACCCTGGGGCCCAAGGGGTGCTTACTGTCCACAGAGCCTGCGCCTCTCTTCTGGTTGAGAAAGACTACTGATGTAGTGCACTCTGACACGCCCGTCACAGGCAGGGACACTCGCGTGGATCCAAGGCAGAGGTTTCCCTGGGCTGTGCTGGCCTTCCCTGGGTGCTGGTCTTCCCTGGGTGCTGGCCTTCCCTGGGTGCTGGCCTTCCTGGGTGCTGGCCTTCCCTGGGTGCTGGTCTTCCCTGGGTGCTGGCCTTCCTGGGTGCTGGCCTTCCCTGGGTGCTGGTCTTCCCTGGGTGCTGGCCTTCCCTGGGTGCTGGTCTTCCCTGGGTGCTGGCCTTCCCTGGGTGCTGGCCTTCCTGGGTGCTGGTCTTCCCTGGGTGCTGGCCTTCCTGGGTGCTGGTCTTCCCTGGGTGCTGGCATTCCCTGGGTGCTGGCCTTCCTGGGTGCTGGTTTTCCCTGGGTGCTGGCATTCCCTGGGTGCTGGTCTTCCCTGGGTGCTGGCCTTCCCTAGGTGCTGGCCTTCCTGGGTGCTGGCCTTTCTGGGTGCTGGTCTTCCCTGGGTGCTGGCCTTCCCTGGGTGCTGGCCTTCCCGGGGTGCTGGCCTTCCCTGGGTGCTGGCCTTCCTGGGTGCTGGTCTTCCCTGGGTGCTGGCCTTCCCTGGGTGCTGGCCTTCCTGGGTGCTGGCCTTCCCTGGGTGCTGTCTTCTCTGGGTGCTGGCCTTCCCTGGGTGCTGGCCTTCTCTAGGGTGCTGATGGGTTGAGGCCAGGATGAGCCACATGGCTAGTTGGGACCATCAAGGGCTGTCACACATGTGGCCAGTATTTTTGATTCTGCCGGCCAGTATCTGAGGGCTGTGAAGTTGCTTTGGGCACATTTTGAGGCATCAGTGGGAATGAGATAGCTGCTGCCTCGGGGTGCTGACTTGGTTCTGGGTGCTTCCTTGGGGTGCTGGTTTGGTCTGGGTGATGCTTTGGGGTGCTGGTTTGGTCTGGGTGCTTCCTTGGGGTGCTGGTTTGGTCTGGGTGCTTCCTTGGGGTGCTGGTTTGGTCTGGGTGCAGCCTTGGGGTGCTGGTTTGGTCTGGGTGCTTCCTTGGGGTGCTGGTTTGGTCTGGGTGCTTCCTTGGGGTGCTGGTTTGGTCTGGGTGCAGCCTTGGGGTGCTGGTTTGGTCTGGGTGCAGCCTTGGGGTGCTGACTTGGTTCTAGGTGATGCTTTGGGGTGCTGGTTTGGTCTGGGTGCTTCCTTGGGGTGCTGACTTGGTTCTGGGTGATGCTTTGGGGTGCTGGCTTGGTTCTGGGTGCTTCATTGGGGTGCTGGTTTGGTCTGGGTGCAGCCTTGTGATGCTGGTTTGGTCAGGGTGCTGCTTTGGGGTGCTGGCTTGATTCTGGGATGCAGCCTTGGGGTGCTGGTTTGTTCTGGGTGCTGCTTTGGGATGCTGACTTGGTTCTGGGGTACTCCCTTGGGGTGCTGGTTTGGTCTGGGTGCAGCCTTGGGGTGCTGGTTTGGTTCTGGGGTGCTTCATTGGGGTGCTGGTTTGGTCTGGGTGCAGCCGTGGGGTGCTGGTTTGGTCTTGGTGCAGCCTTGGGGTGCTGACTTGGTTCTGGGGTGCTTCATTGGGGTGCTGGTTTGGTCTGGGTGCTGCCTTTCATTGCTCAGTTGGTTTCCTTGCTTTTCAGAGGAGCCGGAGGCTCAGTGCCTGGAAGAAGCCAGACCACGTGCAGGTCAGTGGCAGAGCTGGGTAAACCTGACCTGGTGGTCACCAGGCCTGTGTGACCACTGTGTGCCATAGTGGCTCAGGGCCTTCAGGGAGCTGCCTCTGGTCACTGTGCCCTCTGTAGGTGCCATGCCCTTCCAGGGAAAGAGGTAGTGCTGCGGTGCCCAGGGCAGGGGAGCAGCAGGGGAGCAGGGCCAAGGGAAGCAGGGCCAGGAGCTGCCCAGGGGGTCAGGGGGAGGCACTGAGCTGCTCTTGGGGCACAGGCATGGGGAGCTGGACAAGCCACCTGAGGCACAGGGAGGCGAGGAGATCCTGAGGGGGCCTGGTGAGATGCAGGAGGACTGATCGTGGGGACTGGAGCTTTCCCATCTGTGTGGCCAAGGACCCCTTGAAATGGGCCTGTGCAGAAGCCCTTCCTTCCATCTACAGGGGAGAGAGTGGGCCTGGGACCCATTCACCTGCACTCCTGCCCCTCCTGACCAGGGCTGGGAGTGTGTGGTGCATGCAGTGCGGGTGTGGCCTGTGTGGGTGGGTGGGCATGCGTGGGTGGTGAGTGGGTGCAGGGACCCACCATGGAAGCCCCAGGGCCTGTGAGCAGCCCTATCCATGCGCTGAGGAGCCGGGACCCTGGGTTGCTCTATCTAGCATGAAAAGTCCTTCCAGAATTGTTCAGTGAAGCCCCCTGACTCCATGAAGAGAGGCCCTGATCCTGGTCCCCTGGAGGGGCGCTGGCCCTCCAAGACCGGCTCTCTTCCCAGGCTCTTGGGCACGGACCCCTCTCTGCCGGAGTTGTAGGCATGGGTGTTCGTGTTTCAGGCTGATCCAGATCTGGCTAAGCTTCATCTTTGTTGTGTTTAAATGCCTGGCATTTCCCATGCACTGTTCTCTGAGGCCCTCTGGGCATTGCTGCTCATTTGGGGGCCACTGACCTGGGGACGTGACCTGACCTGGGGACGCGACTCTACTCACTTCACCTGACGTGTGTGTGCACAGGACTCCCCCCTGCAGCCAGCAGGAGGCACAGCTGGGTAGGGTGCAAGTGCGTCTCCCAGTCCAGGGTCCTCCTGCAAAAGCAGCTGGGGTCAAGTTTCTGCTGGGATTTCTGCTCTGATGGCTTTGAATCCAAGACTTTGAACTCTGGCCCCAACACCAGCCTGGGAAGTGGTATGGCACAGGGCCCCTGGGGAGCCAGGCCACCTCCTCTGCACTCTGGTCACTCTGTTCCTGGGGGTGCAGTCCACGTCTGGGGGACGTCAAGCTCCTTCCCTGCCTTATCTCCCTGATGATCCACAGCCCTAGCCACCTCTGGGCCAGTGCCTTGGCTCCATTGGGTCCCCATAACTTTAGTTTCAGGTGCCAGTGGCTCCAGTTGGTGCTCCTAATACCTTCAAATCCTCCCTCCGAGAACAGAATGGGCTGGTTTGTAAGGTGCTCCCAGGGACAGACACGACTGTGCTACTGGCCACCACCGACAGAGGGGCTGTGACCGATCCAAACTCAGGGAAGTCCTCCAGACTTCCCTTTCTGGGGCAGACGGGTGACCCTAAGGCCACCAGCATGTGTTACAGAGTTCCGTACCAGAGGAAGTGGCTGAGTTCGCGCTGTCTGCAGTGGGGGTCCTGTCCCTCTGTCCCACTCCCTTCTGCTGTATCGTGTGCAGGAGAGGAATGGTCATTTCATCCCATGGAACAGAGACGGGCATATTTTCAACACCTGGCCTCAGAGTAGAAGGCTCAGACATGCACCTGGCTTTCACGCCGAAGGAAGGGCTTCGGTGGGCCCAGGATGGCACATGCCAGCAGTGTGGGTGCAGGCAAGGAGGGCAAGCCACCTTGAGGGGGCTGGCAGGGAGGTGAAGCCAGGCATCTGGGGTCACAGGAATGGCAGCTGTGCTGGGACTCCAGCTGTGCGTAGCCACACCAACCTGTCCCTCCCCTTCCTGCCGACGATCAAGGACAGCCAGCCTCCAGTGGGCCTTGCGGGCTCCCTTGGCCCAGCCCTGGGCCTGCATCCTGCTCTTGTCCAGCTGTAGAGAGGATTGGGGAGCCTGGCGGCTGGAGTCCGGGGGATCCTTGGCACTGGAAGGCCGCTCCGTCTCCTGTGGCTTTGTGGGGGGTGTCTTTGGAGTGGGCTGCCGAGCGCATGGTGAGCTCGCAGAGCACAATATCAAAGGCAGCGCGGGCCTGGTGGAAATTACTCCTCTGTCTCCCTCCCTGCTTCCCCGCTGCAGCGCCGACCTGGAAAGCATCAACCTTGCTCTCACATGGAGCATTTTTGGGGACTGACACGCAAAGCTCTGATGTAGAAATTGAGATTTCACACTCCAAAGGGCTGAGTGGCTGCAGAGGTCAGCAGGCGGCCCACGCACCCACCCCCTGGTGAGTCACCAGGAGAGATGCCGCCCGGCATTAACATCACAGGCTCGCGTGCGTCAGAGGGTCTGTGTGCCCGACATCTGTGTCTCCTGCACCCCCAGCACACACGTGGCCTCTTCCAACCGGGGAGGGCACGTCCCTCTCATCTGGTGAACACATCAGCTGAATGCAATCTGCTCTCTGAACAGATGTCCCCGGAGAGAGGCAGAGAGAACAGGGTTAGAAGTTGCCGGAAGGCTCTTTATGAGGTTCTTGTTTGGGGGTTGGGGGTTGAATCCACTTTAATTGAAACACACCTCATTTGGGCACTTGAGCTAGGTATCTAAAAATATTCAAATCCCCATGCAAAAGGGGGATTTCTGTTTCCCATCTGCTCGCGGGACTTTCAATCTGTTTTCCTGCGGAGATCAGGAAGAAGCAGAGGACTGCCGCTTGACCCCAGCCTGCCTGATGGGCGGCCGGCGTGGCCTACAAGTCCCCCCGTGGGCTCTGGTCTCCACTCCTGTGTGTGGAGCCTCCCTGGCAATCTGCACAGATAGCACTGTGTTCCAAGTGGCAAATGCGTGGTGTTCCTTCGTGCCTGCAGGTGTCAACGCTCTCCCGTGAGCTTGGACACAGCCATGACATGTGGGTGACAGAGTCTGGCCGAGCACACACATCTCCTCCCAGGGCAGGCCCTGGCCTCCTGGACTCGGCCCTGTCGCTCACATTCTGTATGCGTTAGGACTGTCCCTCTTCAGGAAAGCCTCAGCCGTCTCCAAGAATGTTTAAGCTAGGATGCCAAAGAGATTGGATTTCCTTCAAAGTGTCCGCCGCCCTGCCTGTTGCCTCCGAGGGCCTGGCAGCAACCCCGAGAGAGGCTGTGTCTCCTGCACAGGGACAGCCCCACCACCAGGGGCCAGCCCACAGGCCAGGCCTTCGGGAGCCGGCCACTGCCCTATCAGTCTGCCTGTGCTGAGCACCGAGTCTCCACATCCAGGCTGCTGACAAGGTGGCTTGGCACTCCTGACAAGTAGCTGTGACTGTTGTTATCAATATGGATGTGACCCAGGAAGGGGTGACATGAATACTGTGCTCCTTAACATCTGTACCTGGTTAGGTCTTCCAGACAGGGAAGCGCTGGGATTTGGAAGTGAGCAGTTGGCCATGGCTAAGAGGGACAATATGATGCAGGTGGCCTGAAAGGACGATGTCTACTTGTCTCTGCTGGCCTGAGGCACATTGCCACTTAGAGATGTGATGGACACACTGGTCCTGCGGAGAGTGTGGCAGATGGAGGGGTCCTGGCCTGCAGTCCTGCCCCCACTCTGCCAGGACCCTCCCTGGCCCCTCTGGCTCCAGTGCTGCCATTCCACGGTCTCCGGGAACTGGCCTTCCCATCAGCTCAAACGAGGTGACACACTGAGGACAAGAGAAGCCACCCAGGGGCTGACTCAGGACCGTGTGGTGGGAGCATCAGGGATAATCCTGCCTCAGCATTCTGTATGACCCCTCACCTGCGGGTGGGGTGACCTGTGGCTGGCATCTGACTACATCTGACCAGCAAAAGATTGGCACAGGGCTGGGATGTCCTTCCCTGTTGTCCCGAGACCCTGTGGTGAAGGCCAGTGGCAGACACGCCCTTGCTGGCCCTGAAGGGATCTGGCTTGTTGCAGGATGGCCCATGGAGGGGCTGTGTGGTCAGAGCCAGGTGGCCCAGGAGCTGCAGGACTCCTAGCCCTGAGCCCTGTGAGCTAGGGATCCACCTTGTCGGCAGCCCGGATGTGGAGACTCGGTGCTCAGCACAGGCGGGCTGGTAGGACAGGTGGCCGGCTCCTGAAGGCCTGGCCTGCGGGCTGACCCCTGGTGGTGGGGCTGTCCCTGTGCAGGAGACACAGCCTCTCTCCAGGTTGCTGCCAGCTGCTCCTGCTGCAGCAGTGTAGCAGGATGTCACCTCAGCTCCTGCAGGTGGAGGGTGAAGTGAGAGGACAGCACCAGAGCCAGAGGCCTGGTTGTCACATCAGCCAGCAGTGGGGACCGAGAGGGTTGCCTGGGGACAGCGAGGGCCGCAGCAGGTGGGGAGGGCTGGAAGCTGTGGAGGTCAGCCATCTGTCGGCCATGGCCCTGAGGGCAGATGGGAGACCTGCCGAGTGCTGTGAGCAGGGACTGCTGGCATGTCCTCGGGCACCAAGACAGGGACTAGGAAAGAAGGTGGAGCCACCAGGAATTGGGGTGCACTGGTGGCCACGTCTGGAGAGTGGGTGACGAGGCCCCAGGGCTTCCAGATGGCCTGTCAGGAGTGGGAACGGTGTACTGAGCTGAGAGCTCAGGTCGGTCATGGAGAGCTGTGTCCCCGCCACAGAGCAGGGGCTGGCTCAGGCAGCCAAGGCACCGGCAGCCGCTCACCTGGCTGGCAGGCCTCCACCCAGGGCTTGGCAGTCTCTCAGTGGCCCATCCACGAGATGAGCCCTGGGCAGGGGAGCAGGGGAGTGCCACCCTCAGGCCACAACTCCTTTATCTCTATGTCCAGTGGTTTGGGCGGCCAGGCTCCATCTCTGAATCCCATTTGCACTTGAAGATGCCGACTGTGAGGTTCCTGGCGTCTGCCCCGTGGGTTTGACCCAGGAGCAGGCGCAGCCTCCCTGCGGGGCCTTTGAGCCTGGCCTCATTGCTGCACCTCGGGGGAGCAAGGCCTGCCTGCTGGAGTTCTGCACCTGTGTACCATGAAGCTGAGCAAGAGAAAGAATGAGGAGAGGCCGGGGCTTCCCGTGGGCAGCTTGCACTTTCTGAAGTCCCGTCGGCGCACAGCGCCCGGTGTGAGCCCCTCCTGGCCGGAGAGGCGATGGCGTGCTCTCCCCGGAGTCAGGCAGCCCGGGTCTCAGCCACGGAGCCGCTGGGTCTGAGGCAGGCCTGGTGCTGACTCGAGGCGGAGGCCATCTTGACTTTGGACCATGTGCCTCTTTGTGGTGAACCAACGTGACACGGGTGAAGACAGCTGCTCTGCTCGGCACTGCAGGGAAGGCCACCAGCATCTCGCTGGCCTTCGAAGGCTTTGGGACTCACCCTCTGAGCCTACCACTTGTCCTGACAGCTGGGACATCTAACAGTCATGCCTGCTCGTGAGTGGATGCGACTCAGGCCAACGTTTGACGGACAGGTGAAACGGTCTGCAGCTGGCACTCCCGCGGCAGTGGCCTTCAGAGGGTTGGCCTCCCGTGGGGGAGGAGCAGCCATGAAACACGGGGTGACGGAGTGCTGCACGCTGGGACAGTGGGGCAGGCCCGTCCCCCAGGTGGCTCTCGTGCCTGGGCAGCACTGTGCATCTTGTTGGCGCCCAGGGTGGTTCTCAGGAGCTCTTGACCCAGCCTGGTGACACTGACGTGTGCAGATCCCACCCTGGCCCCTCATCTCTTGGCAGGGCTGTTCCAGGGGAGGCATGGGGTCTTCACTTTAAGGCAAGTGGATGTACCTGAGAAGTGGGGGCCACCGTCAAAAGGACGTGGGGAAGTCCTGACGGAGAGACTGAGGCACAGATCCATCGTCACCTCGTCCAGCAGTGTCCTGGGCGCCAGGGCCATATTGTTGGGTGGCCTTTGCTGGCAGTTTGTGGTCATTCTTGTCCATCTTGCATCCAGGTGAAGGTGCAGAGTCATGTGAGTCTCAGTGGGGCCCCTGGTCTCAGGGAACACAGCCGCAGCCCTCAGGGGACTGGCTGGGGGCCTCGAGGGGATGGTGTGCCCACCGCTCCCTGCAGGTGAGAAGAGAGCCAGAGGACACAGACCTTGTGGCCAGCTGAGGCCAGGATGAGTCCCCGCAACAGGACAGGCTCCTCACGCTCCTTCCAGAGAAGCCTCGAGCTGCCTGTGAACTGCTTGCTCTTCCTCGCCTGGGGCCTGTGGCAGACCCCCTCGGAGGCAGACCCCCGCAGAGGCCCAGGTTTTCTCCATGATCTCGCTCTAATGTAAATTTTCTTCATGTTTTGGTTTGTCTGAGATGTGCCCAGATGTTAGGCGTCCCCAAGAGCAGAACCAAAGCCCCTTTCATGTCCATGCGCTCCCCCAGCAGCTCTCAAAGCTTGGGTTCTGAGCATCTACGTCCCAGTTTCAGCTCTGGTTAGAGTGGGATTCTTGGTCCTTCTCCACCTTGACTCTAAGGTCTGTGGAAAGAGTCGTCGGGAGCATTTTAGAACTCAGTTTACAGACGAGATGGTGAAACTATTTGAGTTCAGATGTTAAAAGCCTTTAATAAATGGAAAGGAAAATTCAGTACATGGTGCTTTTTAGGAGAAAGAAGAAAAGTACAAGGAATAAATTTATCTTGTGGATTCACTGAAGAGAAAGGAAGTTCGGAGGCGTGTAGACCAACTCTTCTCTCTACAGCCGCCACATGGAGCTGTGGGAATCTTCCTCTCCACGGTCCTCCCAGCTCACTCAGCTTCGCACTGATCAAATACACTCAGTGACTTTTCCTTTACAAATTTAGGCAGAGAAGTCAACTACAATATTTTAAGAGATTGAAGAGTAGCTCCACTTTTCCAGAAAATGCTACCCACCATCCCCTGTGTGTCCCCAGATATTATGATTTCTGGTCTGTGAGCCTGGCTGACTTCTATCCTTGGGTGGTCAGCTCTCAGCAGTGTCTGAGAAGGTGGTAGTGGAGGATTCCTTGTCCTCCTGTCTCAGGGGCCTCTGGGGAGGGCAGCTTTGGCTTCCTGGTGGGACGGGTGTCGGCCTGGCTGGCTGCGTCCTGCAAGCCCCACTCTGCAGTGGTGCACAGGAGAGGCACAGAGGACTGTGGGGAGCAGCCCCAGTGCCCACCTTCCAGATGCCATCAGAATGACACAAAGACCAACGTTTCCCCAGAGCCAAGAAGCACGCTCCTCGTGGTGACCTGGATCCTAGCAGGTCACAGCATGCTGAACATCAAGCATAAAAGTGAACAGATTGTCAACACTTATATGACTTCAGGAAACTCTCAGCAAACAGGGCCACATGGAAAGTCTCAGGAAATGCAAGTGCACCTCAGGTCCCCTTCCTCCCCTTCCTCCATGACGCTGAAGTCAAAGGACATGCTGAAGATATCAACCAGTGGGACGGCTTTGAGGGAAACCTTTCAATGAAACGTATTCAGATATGCTTGACGTGGGCACGGCCGGGCGGCTCCGGCTCTCCAGGACCACAGCAACGGCCATTGCTGTCTGGTTTTAAGAGCAACACATGTTTCAAAGTTTTTTTTTTCCCTTTGTTTTTCCTGCACGGCTGGGATTTGCAAGGCAAACATGGCTTATTCTTTAGAGAAATGAGATTTAACGATATATAAATAAAATGCTAAATTCACAAGTATATTACGCATGTAATTTCTTTCTAATACCTTGATAATTGTCATTTGAAGGAGAAAAGAACCTGAGACTTGTATTTGTGTGAGTCGAAGAATCCTAAGCAACTCTCACTGTTGAGGGAAGCTGAGATGGAAGGGCACGCTCTGGGACGGTCTGGGAGAAGGTTCTAGTTTACAGCTGAGTCTTCCGTTAGGTAGCTGTGGATTTTGGCAGCTGTAAAATGCTTAGGAAGGGTATCTATCTCATGGGGCTTTGTGCTTTGAAATCCAACTATGCATCTTATTATTTCTTTAAACTCTTTACATTCAGGGTCCTACAGTGTCCCCAAAGTCTCCTTAAACCAGAAAAAAAAGAAGGAAAAAAAAGATTGTCCTTCTCCTGGCCTGGCCAATGACCGGTGGCCAACATGCTGAGAGGCAGACTGTGGCCAGGAACCTCCCCGGGGGCCCGGTGCCCCCCATTGGCTGCCTCTGTGCAGAGCCACTATTTCAGGAGTGGAGGCAGGGGGTCCCATTCTTAGCCCATCACTCCTCCGTTTAATCAGTCGGGATCCGTCCATGGAGAGGGACTTCCTCCTGGTCACTCCCATGAACAGCGTAGAGGAAACGCTCCTTGAAGAGGAGGCACACAGTCCTGATGAACGTTCTGTCCGTAGGTTCAAATTGCTAGGACCTCGAGAGCAGGTTCCTACATACCGAGGGGCTCAGTCCTTCCTTGAGTGGTTGAACTTCATGATGACCTTGAGTACTGGGTGGGGAAATGTTTGAAAGTGCCCGGGGGTGGCCTGGGTTCCCCATGTGGCTTCTGTAGGGCTGATGGAATTGGTGCCCCCGTGGGCACAGTTCAGGTATGGGTCCAGATGACCTCATCCTGCGCTGGGGTGGCCTGGGCTCCAAGCTTAGGTACAGGAGCAGAGCAGCCGGTCTGTCCCAGCCCCCGGATGGGGCCTCTGGCTCCACCCAAACCCTTTGCAGGCTTAGCCCGTGGGGACTGGCTCCCATCGGGGAGGCGGCCTGTGCGTCTTCCTGGTTCGGAAACCCTCTGGTGTGCGGTGGCTGGCCGGGTAGCGCTGGGCCGGGCCTTCCCACCCTGGAGCAGCCCTGTTGGGAGGCTGGAGGGGTGCAGGGTGTCAGAAAGAGCTTCTCGTTTCTGGTTGCCTTCAGATGCAGGGAGAGGAGAGGCAGTACTGGGTTGGGGGGACTTTCAGGTGACAGTGACATATTGATTTGTTCAAGGAAACTTCTTGGAAAACTTGAAAGCTTTGGAAGCCATGGATACAAGCAGCTGGGGCAGGTGGGAAGTGAGGTCCACCCCAAGTTGCTGTGGTCTCCAGCCTGCGAGCTCCCTGACGCGCGCCCCTTCCCGGGTTCCCGTGAGCTGCCCACAGGCAGAAGCAGCACCCTGCAGGTAGCACAGGACGGGGGAGAACAGGGCAGGGGTTGGGTCCTGGTCTGGGCCGGCTGTGTTGTGGCTGGCCCTGAGAGACAGAGAGGCCCGAGGTGGGGGTCTGAGGCTGCCTGGCTCCTGGGTTGCCCTCCCACGAACCAGAGTATCAGCAGCTCCGGGGCTCTTGTCCCAGAGCAGCCACTGACTTCTGCCTGGTCCCCTGGACTCCACCGCTGGGGACCTATTTGTTTTAGTAGTTCTGTTTCCAGAGAGAAGTGACCCTTCCAGGGGGTGCAGCTACTTGACTGTGGGGATAGGTGGTACCAGCTGCCCTTTGGGAACAGGGGACTATGAATAGGTATCGAAAGGGAGGAGAGCGAGGAGGGACTGCAGGGGTGGAAACAGGCCCAGAGGGAGAGCTGGGCTGGTCCTGCAGGCCAGTAGTGCAGACACAGGCCTCCTGGCACCCGGGCCTCAGAGAACTGCTCCCTTCAATGGAAGGGCAACCGGCCACACTCAGAGTCGCAGCCGACCTTCTGCTTGGCTCATAGCGAACATGCAGATTCCTGTCACCGGAAGGAGATGTGCTTCTCACTGAAATATCTGCAGGAGAATCAGATTCCAATAGCTGTTCTAGATGGCACTCCCTTCACTGCTTTGCTAGACACACACACACACAGGCACATGCACACGCACACTCACGATGAGTCATGCCTTGGGCTTCTGAAAGTCAAAGAAGAGAAAATAAACAGATGCTCTGAGGAGAGGGAAAAGCGGTGCTGTTTGAACCAGCACTGGAGACAGAGGAGGGCACAGAGAACCTAAGGATTTAAAAGAGCCAATCTCAATGGTGCAACTCATAGGTCTTTCCGATCCCCTTCCCGATCTAGGAAGCACTTCCTAGGGCCAGGCGGGGGATTCCATGAGTCCTGGAGCCAGCCCAGGAGCAGTGATGGGGGCAGGGGGGCGCCTGAGCACAGGTGGACGGAGGGTAGAAGCCTGTGCGACAACGCAGGGCGTCCCCTCTGAGCAGGGGCCTGGCTGGGTGCCTGTCGTCCTTATTTGTGCACGTCTCAACACACCAGCATCGCCTTATTAGAGGAACCCGGTTCACAGGGCTTCTCCGCCCAGCAGCACCTTGCACCAGGCCACCTGGACTTGAAAGCAGGATGGGAAGTGGACCCCAGGCCCTTGGGAGCCAGCTGTGTGTATCCTATCCAGTGCCCACATCGAAGAGCCTTGCCATTCAGAGGGGAGAGGACTTGGAATGGATTTTAAGGTACTCGACGAGATGGATTCGATCCTTTGGAAGTGAACCGTGCCTTGGTGCTGTGCGCGAACCAGGTGATGCGAGCGCCCCTCGTCTGGTCTCAACACACTTCCATGACTCCAAAGCAACCCCCCAAAGAAGCGGCTTCTTCCTCATCTCCCCAATCTGCCCAGGCCTGGTACCAGCCATCTGTGTTCTACCCTGGGTTCAATCCCGAGCACCACACACACACACAAAGATTTGTTTTAAGGGACAAAATTCTGCTCTCCTTTTGTAAAGTGACCTTTGAAGTGAATGACACCATCCTGCAAGGTCACATACTTGTCACTGTCCTGTGTAAAGGGCTTTCTGGGCAGCCTTGGCCAGGGGTGGCCCCAGGGGTTGGCTGGACTTCTGGCTGCCAGAAGCCAGGTTGCCCACGCCCGAGGCCGAGAGCGAGTGTGTGCCAGGCCTTGCGTGGTGAGCTGGCTGGCTGGTTCTCCCTGCTGCCCAGGAAGGGTCAGCACCGAGCCCAGCCCTGAGAAGGCACACATGCATCCTCAGCACTTGGGACAGCTCGGAGGGGCCCCGATGGCCCTGGTGAGATGGCACGTGGGGTCCGAGCCAACATGCAGACTTCCAAGGTGCCATCTCCCCTCAGGCTTAAACTGCGTTTCAAACATCCCCCTTCAGTGAAGGGCTGCAGAGCTTGCCACAGCTGCAGGAGGAAGAGAAGCCCTTCATCCTGCAGCAAGGGGGACGCGGGGAGGCCTGGCTGGCGGCCTGCGGCCTCAGTGTGCAGTGGGCAGGGGCCCTGCCTGGGTCACTGTGGCCTGCAGCATCCCAGGGAGTGGGACGGGGCTCTTCATCACCTGGGGTGAGACACCGAGGTCGGACGCCGTCTGGTTTCCCCCAGGAGCCTGCGCGGTGGTGGAAAGCCGGCTCACGTCTACCCCGAGGTCCCGGGCCTACCATCCTCGCACCCGCACTGACCGCAGCTCAGAAGTCGTCCACAGCCAAGCTCCAGTATCTGGTTTCCAGAGGACCCTCCCCCAGTGTCCCACCACCCAACACCACCATGTGGCAAGGGCAGAGTGGCTGGGAGGTCAGAGTGCACCACTGGACTCTCTTTCAGTTTTCTAAAGGAGAAGAAGAGAGGCCGAGAGCAGGAAGAGGACACCTCCCAGCTGGAACCAGGGGCTCTGTGCCCATGGAGCTTCCTGTGACCCACAGGAGAACAGCAGTGTCACCGGAGGAACCATGGGAAATACAGCAAGGCTAAAAGAAGACAGAGTGGACCTGACCCCCGCACAGGGTGGACCTGACCCCAGCACAGGGTGGACTTGACCCCAGCACAGAGTGGACGTGACCCCAGCACAGAGTGGACGTGACCCCAGCACAGAGTGGACGTGACCCCGCACAGGGTGGACCTGACCCTGCACAGGGTGGACGTGACCCCAGTACAGAGTGGACGTGACCCCGCACAAGGTGGACCTGACCCTGCACAGGGTGGACCTGACCCTAGCACAGAGTGGACATGACCCCACACACAGTGGACGTGACCCTGCACACAGTGGACATGACCCCAGCACAGAGTGGACGTGACCCCACACACAGTGGATGTGACCCCCATACAGGGGCAGCCTTGAGCTCTGCGGGGACGCTGCTCAGGTGCCACCTTGGAGGATGGACGGGCCCTGGGCACACCGTGGCCTTTCCTGCTGTGGCCACATTCTGCAGGTGGTGCTGGCCTCTGCGGCCTCTCCAGGGGCTGCTGAGCATTAAGGATGGCTGGACACTTCTCCTGGGCTACCTTGTGGAGTGGCCCGCATGACCGTCCTTTGGATTTACCAAGATTGTCTGATCCTCTGTCCACGCGTCCAGGTGGTTCTTTTTTTCCTTTCCCCTGTAGAAAGGCCACTAAAAGGACGGCAGGTGCCCATTCCTGACCTATCCAGGGAAATTCCGACCAGTCTCCTCCATAATTGTCCATGTCCAGACTTCTTTGAACTCTCATCCTTGCTCTGAAGATTTCATTTTGTTGCTTTGAAGATTTTGTTCTGTTTTATGAACTTTATATCCAAAGTGTGTTGGATCCACATCAGCGACTTCTCTTCTTGGAATAATTGGATATTTTCACAAATATTCTAGTGGTACTTACTTAAACTCATCCTTCTTACTTTAATTACTTTTGGTATTGGGGATTAAACCCACGGGAACTTTTCAACTGAGCCACGTCTCCACCTGTTTTTTATTTTCTGAGACAGGGTCTCACTAAGTTGCCCAAGCTGGCCTTGAACTTGTGACCCTCCTGCCTCAGCCTCCAGAGTCTCTGAGATGAGAGGCATGTGCCACCATGCCCAGAGACTCATCCTCTTACCACACTGCTCTTATCACTGTCCATATTACTAACTGCCACATCTTCCATACGTTTGCACTCTCAGTTCGGCATCCGAATTATCCACCTGTGGTGTGTTCACAAAGCTTTTAGGGAATGTGTGTGTGCACAGGTGCTGTGTGTGCAGGGTGAGGGTCCGCATCGGAAAATGTCTCTGTGCCAGGCTCCGTAGGAGGTGTCTTCAGTCACAAAAAAACTAATAGTTTTAAATTTTCAGAAGTTCCCCCAGAGATTAAGGAAAGCCTCAGGTGGCTTGATTTTCTACTTAAAACACTGGTGCAAATGGCTGATTCTGAACAGCAAGCCCCCTGCTCTCACTGTGGGACTCCCCGAGGTGTTTGCTGCGTGCTCCTAAGTCCTGTGTGGCGTTTCTCCCCAGGTGTGGAGGCAGGTGTGGATGTGCTGGGTCATTTTGGCCGACTCAGTACTCAGCCTTTGTCATCGCCATCACGTAAACACTTGGCACAGTTAAAGCTTATGAGGCGCAGAGCACAGTGGAGCCGGTGCGTGGGTAGAGGGCAGCCCTCCCCTGCATCTGTTGGCTGGTGTTGGCTCTTTCCCTGGGGCTCACTGGGTTTTGGGAAGCAGCTGCGGGGTCTGGGCCTGGCGTCTCTCTGTGTGCCACGGTGGGCAGCAGCCCCTTGTTTGTCAGGAGCCCCAGGGTGGGGTCCTGCTTAGGAGGCAGCAGTTTGCAGGTGGGGGTCTCGGGCAGATGGACAGGGTATCCCCTTGTTGAGGGCCACAGCCGAGTCGGGATGACGCCTGGCATTTTTGCCAGAAGTCGTGGTTGAGAGGTGACGCCAGCGAGCCATGACGATGATGACTTTTGAGTTCCCGCGGAGTTCCCCTGGAGTTCCGGTTGAGCTCTCGCGGGGATTCCTGAAGAGTTCGCGTGGGTTGGGGAAGTTCCGGTGGGTGTGTGGTGTGTCCCGGAGAAGGCCGCGTTCGTGGGAGTTTGGAAATAAAGTTTGTTCCTGCCTGAGTGGCTCGTGATTTGTGCCCAGCCAGACTGCGCTTCCCCTTCCAAGGCCGGTCTTCCTGGATTGTCCACCTGCATGGGGGACTCCCGGTCATGAGAGTCGCTGCCCTCAGTGCCCTTCGGGACTGAAAGGCTCCAGCCGGGCTCCGTGGTCTCCCCAGTGAGCCTCAGTGACCTGGGAACACGTCTAACGAGGCCCACGGGCTTCCCTCCTGTTCTTCCTTAGCACAGGTGAGTAGGACAACAGGTCCCAACACCAGGCCCAAATAGGACCTGGGGAGTCCTTAGCCCTGTTCTGTCATCGAGAGAGGGGACCAGGTACGCCCACCAGCAGAACCAGTCAGTCTGTGGTGACCCCCGTCCACATCAGGGCCACCAGCCTCTTGCTCCTCCTGCTGATTTTCTATTCTATAAACTTGGCATATTTCAGTGGCTCCACCCCTGACCAGGACCAGCCCCCACCGTGCTGGGTGAGTGGCCACCACTTTATAAAGGGCAGCAAGGACTCATGGGAGCCCAGAGGGGGCCAGCAGAGGCCCTGGGGCAGCTGGCTCTCTGGCTGGGAGCATGGCAGTGCCTCCCAGGAGCCAGCCAGAGGCCATGCTGGCCAGGTGATGGTGGGTGCACCCGAGGCAGGACCCCAGGGCCCAGTGTCCTGGTAGCAGGCCCACCTGCCCTGCTCCTTGGGGTGGGCAGATGTGTGGTGGCCATGCTGAGGTCACGTGACCACGACTGCTCAGCGTCAGCAGCCTGTGAGGCCTGACATTTGGGCTCTTCACAGGGACTTGTGTGGACACTGCCCTTTCCCTAAGCACCGGTTCTTTTTAAGATTCTCATTTTGGAGACACTTCAATGTACTTGGAGACCCTTGGGCAGCACTCATGTGGATGTCACTGATAAGGGACTTCTGTCCTGGTGGACAGCAGGTGACGCGACTTCCGTCTCTGTCTATGACTTCTGCTGGCTGCTTGTGCTTTAGTGGCCACATGTGGATTTGGAAGATCGTCCAATGGCCAACAGTCAAACTAAAAAGTGGACATTCGTCTGCTCTGCAATGTGTCAGATCCAGAGGTCAGGAGTCTGGGGCCTCCCCATTGCTGGGGTGGCAGAGTTCACCAACAGTGACCTGCAGCCTTCGCACGGTGCTGGCTGGGGTGGGGCTGGGGTGTGAGGCCGCTTCCTGAAGAGTGGAGTCACTCTGGAGAGAAGACGCTCCGGAAGAAGCCAAAGCAAGAAACCAACAACTCAGTCGGTCGGGAAGGAACCCAGGGCATTGGACAGCGGGAGGGCCTTGAGCCTACCAAGAAGGAGGTGCTGAGGCCACTCTGTGCCTGTCCTCTGGGGACTGCCTGCTGGGCTCTGGCCTGGCCCGAGGAGTAACCCCGCTGTTCCTTCCACCCTCCAGCTCCTGCACACGTGACGTGGCCTGCTTCTGGTCATTGGTCTCCTTCCAGCTGGACCAGGGGCTCCTGGAGGGCAGAGGTCTTGTGGGCTCCGCTCCTTGGAGCCAGTGCTCAGCTGTGGTGCCACAGGGTGAGACGAATGGGCGTGAAGGTGACAGAGACTAGGGACATGGGGGCAGACCCAGGGATGCAGGGGCAGACCCAGGGACACAAGCAACCTGAGGGCAGACTTTCCACAGGACTCATGGAGAAGGAGTCGGAGTGGGAGGCGGGTGCACTGGCTGGGGAGGGTCACCTTGGCCTTCTCGACCTTGCTTCAGGGTCAACAACCGGGCTCTCATCCAGGGGAGTCTGCAGTGGTGAAGTCCATTATCTTTGAAGCCGGGCAGACTGTCCCCCTCTGTATTGGTGGGTGTGGGATGCACATCATCAGCCCCAGGAGGGCGGAGGGGGTGGTCTGGGAGTTCTCAGGTGGGGAAGAACCAGGCAGGAAGGCCCCTGCTCTACACAGTGCTGCCCGATGACCGCCCACTGTGTCCCGCGCATGAAGCAAAGCTCCAAGGAGGCACATGTTCCCAAGTGTCACTTGATTTAATACTTTACCACCATTGGCATGTCCTTGTACATGGTGACGCAAGCTGGTAAGCAGCGTGCTCAGGAAACAAGTCAATACTCAAGCATTTGTTGATGAGTAGGTTTTATTTTTAGCAGAGAAGCTGGCCGTGTGGGAAGCCACATGGAGGAGGCTGAGCTGTGACGGGAGCCACCTCATCTGCCAGCTGCAGAAGTGCCGTGACTACTGAGAGGAACCCCAGGTGGCTGTGGGGGGCGGGGCTTTCCCTGGAAGGGTCTCAGTGCCCCCCAGGAAAGCTCTCGGTCGAACGCGGTAGGAGCGAATGGGTCTTTCCATCTCCCGTTGTCTAGCCGGCCCAGCGGTCCACATCCCCAGAGGGTTTGCCAATCTCCGGCCCTTGGAGATCTCGGAAGTCCCCACCTTCTGAAATCCATGCTGTACAGAATTCTTTCCCCTGTGAACAGAGACCCACAGGTATCAGGAAAACTCCCAGGAGGGGACCAGAGGAGGGGCCAGGGCTGTCTGGAGGACAGGGTCTGACCTCAGTGGCCTTCCTCAGCCTGAACCAGGCTGGTGGGTGAGCCAGAGACCTTTGGTTAAGGGCTCTTTCCAGTGGCCCTCCGGGGCAGTGGGTGGGCCTCCACTAGCCTAGGTGGGCAGGGCATGGCTTTGCACAGCCCCAGGGAGCCGGTTACACTGGGTTCCGGGTCACAAGTACTCTATAAACGTGTGCAGGACAGCAGCCCTACCCTGGGCAGGGTCTGAGTGAGGAGGTGGAGTTGTGATGGAGCCAGGGGGCCTTTGGGGCAGGGCCTCTGAGACTGGCCTCCTTTTCCTGGTTGTACTGGGCCTGGTTTGCTCCCTTAAGGCAGCATTAGGAGATCCACTGGCCAGTCCCTCGCTGTGCATGATGGACGGTGCACAGAGGGCTCTGGTGGCTTGTATGTCCTTGCTATGGGGATGTGGACAATGTGTCTGTCCAGTGTGTCTGTCCTTTGTGACCCTCCCAGAAATGAGTCTGGACATTGTGAGGAGAGGTTCTGGGATTGCCTAGAACAGGAAATTGTTAGGAAGCCCTGGCCAGCTGGCCTGCCACTTTCCTCCTGTAGCTCCAACCCTGGACACACACTGGACCTTCTCATCTCCACAGCCATCCCCACCCCTGCAGCCCCTGTCACCCCCTATCCAGGGGCCTACACTCACACCCCCTGCTGGCTCCAGACCCGCTTCCCTTCCCACCCTCCCGTCCACTCTCACCAGCTCCCGAGGTCCCACCCCACAGCTCTGCCCGGGGCCCAGTGGGAACCCACCACACGAGTCAGGCCTGGCCCTTCTCCCTATGGGAGCCCCTGGAGAGCTAGAACACAGTGGACATCGCCAATGGGGCCACCCACTGCTTTCCAACATCCCCTGGGTGCCACTACCCACTTGTCAACTTGATGCTGGTGACCATGTCCTCTGGCTATTCTGGACCATGCTCTCTTCTCAGGTCTTGCTTCATCTCTTCCTGAGCACCCTCAGAGGTGGGTGCCCGCCTCTGAGCAGAGCATGTTGGACTAATGATCAGCTGAATTCCAGCAGTTCCTGGGATTCGCCTCAAGTCTGCAGCTGGACACAGGTGGGTTCCTCAGAGCATCTGTTGCTGGCCATCCGTGTGGGCTGTGCACTTTAGGGGCTTATTTCAAAAAAATCTTCCCTGACGTCAGATGTGAATTCTGTTCTATGCTTTATTTTAGAAATTTTAAGGTTTGCTTCTTACTTTTAGTGAGTCCACCCCTTTGGAATTTACATTTTTCAGAACTACAATGATGCTTTGGTGAAGAGTACAGAGACGTTGTATAGTGCACCCAGTCCCCATCCACAGGGAGTGGCATCTTGGTGCCTGCCATCTCACACAGAGAAGGCTCTGTTTCTGGCTCTCTTTTCTGTCCTACCATCACCTCCCTGTCCTGTACCCATACAGTAGATCTCCTAAGGCACCGTCTGGCTTTCTGCTGTCTAAGAGTTCATAAATTGTAAACCCTGTGCCTTTCTGAACTCCACACCACCCTGCTTGTCTCTCCTGGAATATGAATTACCCTTTGTCCAGTGTGTCCATGCTGTCTATGTGGCCCTCCTGTTAGTCACTTAGTAGCATCTTGGTTATCAGGTGGACATGGTGTGCAGTGCCTGTGTTCAAGTATTAACTTAATAAAGCATAACGGTTGTGATACTGGCAATTTGTTACAGTATTTTTATAGTCACTCTATGTTATTATTAGTTGTTAATCTCTTACTGTGCCTAATTAATAAATCAAACTTTATCATAAGTATCTATGTATAGGAAATAAACATGGTGTATGCACAGGGCTCAGTGCTATCTATGGTCTCGGGTCCATTGGAAGTCTTGGAACATATCTCTTGTGGATAATGGGCGCAACCACACTGCAATCTTATTATGTCTGTCCATTTTAAATGCTCTATCACTGTTTTTCTAAACCACAAAAGTATAAGGTACAGACTTTATGATATTTCATCTAATGATTTTAGTAATCGTCAACTGAGAATAAGGGCATTCTTCTATGGAACCAGAGTTGGGAAATTTACTTTGATAAGACTAGTACCTATTGTACTATATATATGTAAATTTTATCAGCTGTCTCATAAGACCCTCCACAACTGCTTGTGTTGTTGTTGATTTAGGATACAATCAAGGATAACATGTTGCACTTGGTTGTCACTCTTCAATCTCCTTTAATTAAGAACAGATCCTCAATCCCTTTTTGGCTTTTTGGGATCTTTTTTGAAGAATCCAGGAATAATGTGGCAGGGGGCATAACCTCCAATTTGGAGTTTTAAGGAGAACACATTAATATATCCCTATTAGAATATCTCTTGAAGGTTCTTGTTGCATACATATAATAGATTAAGAAATTACCGTCTCTTCCTTTAGTCATCAATGGATATTTAATATCAAATGCATGGTTTTTGCATTCATTCAGATCACCACAGGGTTTTTCTTGGCTTGTTTCCATGGTGAGTTGCGATTTAGTCCTGGATTTTCTAATGTTAAACACCCTGGCGTTCCCAGGACACATCCAACTTGGTCATGACTTACCTTTTTTCCTGTGCATTGTAGGATTATATTTGCTAGTATTTTATTTAGAATAGTTGAGTCTGTGTTTGTAGTTTTCCTTCTGCCCTATCTTGTTTAGCTACCTACCGTCCTACCACAGGAATGCTTGCCTCATGAAGGGGGATAGTTTTCCCTGGTATTCTACTCCTTGGAGCACACTGGTAAAAATAGAAGCTTTGGTAATCAAAAATTGTAAATCATCCACCACACACAAGATTGTAAATACATGAGCTCAAATTGTTCATTTATTTTTGCTTTTTAATCACTACTGATTAGTTTCGTTCTTCTTTTTAATATTTTTATTAATGTTTTATTTCCTGAGAATAAACTTTTTAATTAGTCATTTGTAAAGAATCAGCTTTTGATTTCTGCTTCCCCTTCTGGCTTACTTAATTACTATTTCAGTGATTTCAACTTTTTTTATTGTCTTTTTCCCCCACAGATTCATTTTCCTAACTTCTTAAATTCTTACCTCATTAATTAAAAATCTTGTTTGTTTTTAAATATGTGTGTATATTTACTGTTTTAAATTTCCTGTGATACACCCTTCATCTGCCTTCTACAGACTTCTATGTAGAGTTCTTCCTTGTCATTCGGTTCTCATTGTTTATAATCTCCATTACAATTTCTTCCAGCCCCATGAATTATTTAAGTGTTATGTAGTTTCCAAATGTATGGGTGCATTTTAGCTGACTCCAAAGCTTTCTAAATTCTTTGTCAGCTGCTTCTTTTCTAATCTTGGGAATTTTGCAAGACTTCCTTTGTGAATCACTCCACATGTGCCTGATTTAAAAGCATACATGTGTGTTCAAAAAGAATGCGTCCTCTGTATTAGTAGGAACATGGGACATACAATAATATATACCGAGGTCTGTCTGCTATGGTGTTTCAATATTTTTTTATTCTTACCAATATTTTGAAGCTTAATTCCTCTTTAGCAGGAGAAGTGGAGCAGTTTCTGACTCTGGATCTGCCGACGTCTTGCAGTCCTGCCAACTTTTTGTCTAGTGTGTTGGGACGATGTTGAGAGATGTGTGTGGGTCGAGCATTACTGACCTTCCTGGAGAGTTATTGCTTTTATCATATAAAATAGTCTTTTTCATCCCTAGCAATACTTTTGCCTTAAAATCTGTGTTTTTCTAACATTTATAAGACATCCAACTTTCTTTTCTTTAGCAACTGACTGTATCTTTTCCTGTCTCTTTGCTTTCGGCCTGTTTCCAGGTGCATGGAGGGGGCACTGGTGACAGTGTGCAATGAGCACGTTTCTGCTGAGGTGAAAGTGGGCTTACGTTTGCCCCTTCCCTCTGGAGGCCTATGTTCTCATGTTTCCCCTGGGCTGTGCCTCAGGGGCCCATCCTGCTGCGGCTGCTCCCTCCTTCCTACCTCAGGGTCTGTGGCTCAAGGCTCTCAGTCCTCCAGCTGGTTCTCTGGTCAGGACCTCAAGAGGATCTGCCAGGTTCTCTAAAGGCACAGTCAAATCCCTCCTCTTTGGGGAGGAGTGTGGTCCTTCCCTGTCTCTCTTGGGGGGTGGTGAGCTGTAAGCACCACCGTCACCAAAGACTCCTCCCAAACCCCATGCCCCCTCCTCTTTCAGCTCTGCTGCGTTGTGAGTGTGTGTAGGCTTAAAGCTCAAGGCTGGCTCTCAACCATTTCCTTTGTGAATCTGGCACTTCATTTAGGATTTTCACATTGATTTCAATTGAGGTCAAAACTAGAATTTTAGGATCTGTGGTAGTTAAAAAAATCTGTCTTTAGAAATGTAAATCTAATTCATTTACATTTATTGTGTTTATTGATGCATTTGGGCTTGTTTTTTTTTTTTTTTACATGCTTTTTGGTTTTATTTTCTATATACTGTCATTTTCCTTGTTGTTTTTTCTTCCCTGACTTGGCTGGACTGGAAGTTTTCTTTATTTCCTTGCTCAACCTTTTGAAAGCTAAGTATTCTTTATTGGCATTTTAAGTGATCACCTATAGCATTTAACAAGTGACTTACTCTATATTTTTCACAAACAAAATAGGAATCTAGGAAGACTTTAATTTTCCTCTGAAATTCCTGCTTCTTTTTCTCCCATGTTATTAATCAGAATTTTAATACCTGTTATTTTTAAAAATAATTTGTTGCTCATCATCATTATTTTTTTATAATGAAGATATAACCTGGGTTGTTTATAATATTTAAAGTTCAATATTGAATAACATTTTGAATTATTTGTTCACTGAACTTTATTACACTCCTTTGTTGTTGGGGGATTCATTTTTCTTTGTGTTAAAGTTCATTCTTCAGCAGTTAATGCAAGGGTCTAGACAGTGGAAATCAGACTCGTATTCACATTAGAAAACTTCCAAACCCTAGGCTCATTTCAGTTAGACCCCAGTGTTTTAGTCAGCTTTTTCACTGTGTGACTAAAGGATGTGACAAGCACAATTTTAGAGGAAGAAAAATATAATCTGGGGCTCATGTTTTCAGAAGTCTCTGTCCATAGACAGTAAAGTCCATTCCTTGGGGCTCAAGGTGAGGCAGAACATCATGGGGGAAGAGTGTGGTGGAGGGAAGCAGCTCAGGACATCGCTGAGGAAGCAGAGAGAGTGCTTCCCGCAACAAGGACAAATAAGTACTCCAGGGACCCACCTCCTCTAGCCACACCCCACCTGCCTGCGTTTACCCCCCAGTTAATCCCTACCGGGGATCAACACACTTACTAAGTTGAGGCTCTAGACTTGCTGCAGTGGCTCACACTTGGGCTCTGGGAGAACACCCGTATTTAAACCATGAAACCCCATCTTTGGGGTGAGTGCAGACCTCACCACTGAATGAGGCTCCCTAGGCGACCCCACACATGGACACGTGGGGACTGCTGTCGTATCACAGTGAACACTCCTGTCTCTGCACGTTTAAATATGTCTACAGCAGCTGACTTGAGCAAAGGATTCCAAGCTGATGGTTCTTTCCTCAGCATTTTGAGTCTGTTACGGAAAGATTCTTTGGCATATTCACGTTGACAAAGCTTCTGCAACTGGTCTTTGGTTTCCTTCAGGTTTTGTGAATGTTTTGCCTTTCCCTGGTGCTTCTCATCATGCGTCTCTTCTGGATGCTTCGCATCTCTCTGTGAGCTACAGCTTAAGCCCTCATTTTTCAATTAGGGTGATTTTCTGCTGTTATCTCTTAAATGCTCCCATATCGCATTTCATTTACTTTCTCCTTCCAGAACTCCTCTTATATGCCTCTTAAAGACATCCAACCAATCTTTCATGTTTCATCGTTCTATGCTGCGTTCTGGGTGATATCCTTAGATCTATGTTCTAATTCATTGATTCTCTCTTCATTTATGTCTAGTATACAGTTTAAGCCACCTACGGATTTTTTTTTTTTTTGATGATTATTTATTTCAGTAACTGTGCCAGGATTTCCAAATGGATCTTTCTTAAACCTGAAATTTCTGTTCCACATAATAATTGCTATTCATTCTGTTGCCATGAAGTCCAACAACTTGATTTTAGAATTCTTTTTAAGTCATTCCATTTTCTTCTTATTTCAATAAGTATGAATTCTTCAATGAGTGATTCTATTAATTACTTATGGCAATAGATTTTGTTAAGTGTTTTATACTTTTATTTAAAAGTTTACTATGCCTGGGACCCAGGTCCTGGAGCAAAATTGTGTTTAGTTGTGTAACTACAGATAGCTGTGAGCAAGCCCCAGAAAAAGATAAAGGTTAATATCCAACAACTTTATTAAAAGCAGAGTTTACACAGGTGTATAAAGAAAAAAGTGAGTCCCAGGAAATTCAAAACAGGAGTTTCAGAGAGTGTTTCATAACCTGATTATTCAGCCTCAAATGTAGTGAAGAAGTGCAAAGTAAACTAAGATAATAATATCATCTTCACTCATTAAGTTACAAGAACTCAAGAGATGTTAATGTTTAGTGAGACAGGCTTTCTTGCACTGTGGCAGGAAGGCAACTTTCGGGAAGTGTGGGACGGTGCAATGATGATGTCACAAGCCGACTCGGCGTTCCCCAAGTGCTGGTCTGTGTACGTCACAGGTGTGAAACACGTGCAGAGACCAAGATTGCTGTATCTCCATGTATTTATACATGGATGGTTAATTACATTACCATACATTTTGATTCCAAAGAGTTTTATTGAAGGAGGAAAAAGTTCCCAAATACAGAATTTTAAAGCAAAACAAATGGAATGTTAACAAGGCAAGAATGTGCCCAGAGCATCATCTGGACAGAGCTACATGCACACATCAAGAGCGACTTCTCTGATGGTGAGACTGGGGGAAATCATTTTTTTATGTCTCTTTGTACTTTCATGTACTTTCCAATTTTTTTTACAAGGTGACATTATTACTATAATCAATCTAAAATGCTTACATGATGGGAACCCAAGTCTGGCCCAGGGTGGACGCTCTCACAGGCCCATGCCAGTCTTCTGACCCAGTCTTCAGACAGCTGAGTGGCCCTGGCCACTTCCACCCACCCCGGCAGCTTCTCTCCCTCCAGCCCAGCTGAGCGGGTGGTTTCCGGCTGTCCTCGTAGACACACTGCTGATGAACCCCAGCTTCTCAGGCAGCTGGTTCCTTGGGCCCTCTGCCTCAGGGGAAGTCCTCTGGTCAGAACCATGGAGACATATTTGGTGATATTGGTTAGTGACTTTATTGTAAAACCGCCTTTGAGAGCTCCTGGCTCTGGACAGTGGCAGATGCTGTTTACTTTCAAATCTGAAAAGCCTGGAAGTGTGCAGCCAGTGTGTTTGGCCCCCGGGGAACGTTTGGCAGTACATGGAGACATCGCTGATTGTCACAGGGGCAGGGGTATGCCACCGGTGTCTGGTGAGTCGAGGCCAAGAATGATGCTAACACCTCACAAGGCACATGCCCCACAACGCAGGATTGTGAGACCCCAATGCGAGGGGTACCAGGACAGACGCTGGCTTAGACATGCAGGGATTTATAAGCTCTTGTTTGCAAAACTTATAAACCTTTATAATTGTTTTTCGCTCTTTAGTACAGGAAGAGTATTATCGATGATTTTTATGCCAACACATAATACTTAAATTGATTTATTACAAGCAATTTTAATCTTCAAAATGTGCTTTGTTAATAAAAGTAATGGCATTGAATAGCTTAAGAAGCTACTGGCAGCTTCTGAGGACCGGAGAGGTGTTGGTGTGAAGGCTAATGGGAGTGGAACTGCATGCTGGGAGGTTGTCTGGGGGTCTCTATCAGCCCCTCCTGGAGTGAGGGTCCTCAGTCTCTGGCAGCCTGGCCCCCAGCCATGTGGCCCCCTTCACTCCCTGCTCTGGCCCGTCCTGCAAGGATCCTCAGAGAGACGCACAGCAGGCTCACGCAGAGGGCCCTCCACAAGGGCAAAGCGAAGACACATGTTCTGTCTTTGTTCAAAACAGTAACACATGAGAGTCGGCCTGATTTACGTCATCTTGTGTTTCCGTTAGCAACAGCCTCTGCATGAAGCCATGGGCGGCCTGGAGATGCTTTAGGAGGGCCGCCTGCCCTGTTCCGGGGTCGGGAGATGACTTGGCTGTGGGAAGAGCCCTGGGGAATCCACTGTGCAGCTCTGAGACACCCCAACTCTCGCCTTGACCTCTCCATCTGCCAAACAAAGACATGGTGCCCGAGACTCCCCTGGTTTCCAGGCCTCTACAGTGCCAGGGTTTGGAGCATGATATAAAAACTGCAAGAAAGGCGCTGTCAATCAGCCGCAGGACCCGGCAGAGCGTCCCTTCAGCACTGTTTCTCTTCACACTTGGAGATGGATTCAATTTTCTTTCCACAGTTTTTCTGAAACCAAAGTGGCCTGACTCATGAGTTAATATGGGCTTATTTGGGATGATCTTAGCAGGCAAACAAGTTCAAAGAATCGTTTGATAGGAAATGAAACCAGAAGTCAGTTGCATATGGATGTTGGAAATAAATTTATAAATTAAGAGTTATGTCAACTTTCTTTTCTGCCCAGTGTTTCTTTAAAAAAAAAAAAAGAGCGGGGGGGTGGGTACTTTAGAATAAAAGAATTTGAGCTCTTCACATTGAGTTGCTGAATTTTTATTTAATTAATAACTGTCGTTGGCCATTTTTCATCTGGTAAAGTAACCTAACCAGGAAACAATCAGGAAAACATTACTCTACATATTGCCAATAAATTAGAGTTTAGCAACTGAAGACATCTGAGTTTGGTTGTCCTTGATCTTTTCATGGACCATTAAGAATAATTTCCACAGGGTTCTCGCAGGTGGAGGGAAAAGCTGGGAATGCTAAGACTTTGAGCCAGACCAGGACGGCAGAGCGGGAATTGGCTATGCTCTGACTGATTCCCCAGTAGGACTGAGCTCAAGTTCACCCCCACGTGGAGAGGCTGGCCTCTGGACTGCTGAGGTCCTTCCAACCCGTGGACATCTCTAAAGGTGGGTGTTAGGTCTGTGGACCAGGTGTCTGGTTCTTTGGGGCTGCTTTGGGACACATGGCAGAATGAAGAATTGTCGGCTGCCCCCAGACCTGCCCTGGGGTGCACACCTGGGCATATCATGTGCCACGGGGAATACCATGGGTCTCACCCCCAGAATTAGGTGATTATGAAGCATGGTTGACTTGAGGAAGGAGAGATGGCCGAGTCAGGCTCCTGACACGAGATCTGAGTCTGGAAGTCAGAGCCAGGGAAAGCTGGAGAACTGAAGAATGAATAATTCGGAGCGCCCAGCAAGGCTTCGGGAGTTGAGGAAAGACCCCAGCTGTGACCAGCAAGGAGACGAGACCCCCATCGCCCAGCCGCGAGGAGGCGAGACCTCCATCACCCAGCCTCAGGGACTGAGTTCTGCCAACATCTCAATGAAGGCAGAAGAGGATTCTTCCCCAATCCAACCTCCAGCTAAGGTCCTAGCCCAGCTGAACCCAGTCACGCCGCTAGGCTTCTCCCCCACAGAGCCGTGAGCTCGCACAGTTTGTGGTGATTTGTAGACAACAGTGAAAGCTAAAGCATCACCGAGTACATGGGATGCCTGAACACAAGGCTTAGGCTTTGAGATGTTAGGAAACACCAGCCCACACACCAGGGCACCTCCATGCTGGAATTGGGGGTCCCGAGGTTGAGCTCCTCACAGCCCTGTTCAGTCCTCCCTCCGGTCCTTAGAGTCCTCCCTGGGAATGGTGGGAGGCGGCTGTGCCTCTAGATGGGGGATATCTTCTCTGCTCTCCCAGCTGTGCCGTGGCTGAGCACCAGGTGACCACTCCCTTGCCCTGGGACCCTAGTCTGACCAGCCGTCTGCGTTAATCAGGTGGTGTCTGAAGATCAGAGGCTCCTGTGGTCTGTTAGCTTCTGTGACCATCTGTGTCCTCCCCCCCAGGTGGTCTTTGCCTAAACGGCTGGAACACGAGCTGAGGGCAGCATTGGGCAGCAGTGACGTTTGGCCCGTTCCTAGCTCATTCCCCGTTGTGTCCCTATGTGGAGTATAGGCCAGTGAGTGTCCTGGCCGAAACATGACCATCAACTACAGCATATGGAAGGAAGAGGAGAGAGAGCCAGCTGGGGCCAAGGCCGCCGGGTTAGACGCTCTTCCCTCTGGGAGAAACACGCGAGGAAAACCGCGTACGGCTCTCAGTTCCCCAGGTTTCAGTCCATGGTCGGCTGGTTCCAAGGCAGAACTGCATGGCCAGCAGAAGGGTATGGCCCAACAAAGCAGTTTACCTCGTGGCAGCCGGCAGCCGGGAGGCAGAGAGGGGGCGGAAGGGGCCAGGGACGAGAGTCAGTGCTCACGGGCTCACCCCAGTGACCTGCTCCTGCTAACCATGCCCCTCTCCTCCAGGCCCATGCCTCCCAAGGACGCTGTCCACTTAGGAACCTATCGGGGAGTAATCCGGGACGATGTCAGAACCCTCACGGTCCATCCGTTTCCTTAAAGGTCCACTTCTGAACATCGTCACAGTGGGAACCAAGCCCCCATTCGTGGGCCTTGGGGGACATTCCAGATACGAACCCTAACAGGCATGGACCAGGATGGTGATGTTACTGAAGGAGGTGGAGACTTACAACCCCTCGCAGGGAAAGGACACCGAGGACTGACCTGTCGTGGTTTCTCTATCTGCCACAGTTCCCCTGCCTGCCAAAGCAAGCCACCACACTACGGGACAAACTCCTCCCGTGGTGTGGCCCTGCTAAACCCCATAAAACACAGACACTTGTTGTAGCCGGTGGCCATTTTCCTCTTGAAAAGATGCTGAATAAAGCAGCGCTGATCCGTTGAGGTCTGTCTCGGTCACTTTTTGTATTCTCCGTCACTTGCCTTCAGTTGTGACCAGCGCAGACTCTTCCCAGGAAGCTGGGCAGATAGGGCTGGGGTGAGGCACTGGTCCGGAAGGCAGGAGGCCACCCAGTGTTCGAGGCACAGCGAGGCCCTGCAGGTACGCTGGGTGAAATAAAGACTCGAAATAGCAGTCATTCAAACGGGTCTTTCATCTGCCCCCTCCTCAGGAAACTCATTCTCTAGCGAGTAAGTACAGGCCTGGCAACCTGACCCATGCCCACATTTGTACTTGGCCTCAGAATTTCCCCTGCCTCAAGTCCAGCGCAAGAGGGTCAGAGACGACCTAAGCCGTAGTGCTGCCATCGCTGCTAACCTGGGCAGCTTCCCCCCATTTCCACCCGTCTCCAGTTTTTCTCATTGTGTCCAACTGAGCCATGGGTAAGTGTGCAGTGACAATACGGACCTTTACACTGTCGGGCAGCCAGCGTCTCCGGAACCTGCAGAGCTGAGACTCTGTCTGCAGTAAGCCCTACCTCCCTCCCCAAAGCCTGGGGCACCTCCCTTCCTCCCTAGTCTCCATGAGTCTGACTCCTCCAGGGCCAGGCACGGGCAAGCTTGCCGCTGGCTGAGGTAGGTCGCTCAGCACCATGCCCTCGAGGTTCATCCATGTTGTACGATCAGATGTCCTTCCCTTTGGGACCGAGTGACACACTACTGGGTGTACACGCCACCTGGTGCTTATGCCGTCACACCTGGACCAACACCGAGTTCCTCCACCTTTTAGTGATGGAGTCACGCTGCCGTGCACGTGGTGTTGTTTCTGTTTTTGTTAAACACATATTTACAAGGCACGCATCTCACGGGTACAGCTGGAGGAATGTGTATCACAAGAACACATCCATACAACACCCACCCAGATCAGGACACGGGATGCCACTGACACCCTAGGGTCCCTTTCTGTCCTTCCCACTCACTCGGCTGTATCCCCTCCCCAAGGGCAAGTGGCATGCTGACCTGCAGCCCCACCTGCTAGTCAGATCCATGCTGGATATCTGCATGAGTGGCATCCCACAGTCGGCGCGCCTGGCGCCTGGCGTTTACCCAGCACTTGTCTGTGACATCCAGCCATGTTGACGCAGGGAGCGGGACCACTCATGCCCCTCGCGGTGGAGGAAGCTCCGGTGTGTAGACACATCTCAGCTCGTTTTCTGACTCCAGGTGAGGGCATTTGGTTAGTTCCAGCTCAAGGCTTCCACTGAGAGAGCCGCAGTGAGTGTTTTGTACGAGTTGTTGGTGCAGCTCTCTCGGTCTGTGCTAGGAGTGGAATCGCCAGCTTGTCAGTGTGCAGTAGCTTTCTAGATACCGCCAACTAGTTGTTCAAAAGGGTCATTCCATTTGTAGCCCTTCAGCAACACTGCGGATGCTCCTACCTGTGGGTCTCCGGGTGACTATTGGTGTCATCTCACTGCAATTTCAGTGTCCACGGCTCACTGACTGAAGGCCATCTTCGCCCCCTCTTACACTTATTGGCTCCTGCATTTCCTCTTTGAGGTGCACGTTTTCAAGTCTCTCGCCCACCTCAAAATCTGTGGGTCTTTTTCTTCCCTGTTTGTAGGACTTCAAGAACATTTCTCGGGTATAAGACCTTTATCATTTATATGGATTTAAAATATTTCTCCCCATATTGTGTGGCTTGGATTTTTACTATTTACTACTTTTTACTATATAAATATTTATTTATGTCTGAACAAAAATTTTCAATTTTGTTGTAGTCCAACATATCAGTGTTTTCCTTTATGGTTATTTGCCCAATACACTTTTAAGAATGCATTTTCTTATGGTGTATTCTAAAGTCTTCACTGTTCTGTCTACAATTTGCATGGAATTATTATTGTTATTTGTGCATGGTGTGAGGTACAGGTGTAGATTCTTTTCTTTTCTCCATATGAATATTTAGTTGATTAGTGCTATTTATTTTAAAGATAAGTCTTTTGCCAATTCAATGCAGAGCTACCATTTTAAGATCAAGTTTATCATGTGTATGTCTCAATCTTTCTGGACTCTGTTCACTGATCTATGTTTATTTTATTTTATTATATTATATCTTATCCTTTTCTCAATTCATCTAACTTGATCATTATAATTTTATTATATCTGGTAGTGTAAGTCCTTCAGTTTTATTTTTCTTCAGTGTTGTCTACTTGTGACCCTTTATCTATTCATATACATTGAAAAATGATTTCTGTTAAGTTCCTCACCAAAAACGTGTTGAGGTTTTGAACAGGATTATATTGAATCTTAGATCAAAGAACTGACATCTTTTACAATATTGAATCTTTCAATCCATGAACACGGTACATCTCACCATCTATTTAGATTTTTCATAATTACTTTCAACAATACAGCATAGGGTTCTTTCTAGGTGTTTTAGGATACTAAATGTTATTGTAAGTAGTATCATTTTAATTTCAACTTAGAATCCTTTGCTGCTTGTATTAATACATAGAATTATTCTTGTTTACTTAAACTTTGTAATTTTAAATTTTTTTAATAGTTCGAAGTTAGTAGAATAGTTTTTCCCTGTATATATAATCAATTCTTGCAAATAATAAGTTAAATTTTCTACTTCCAATTTATATATCAATAATGTTCTGCCTTATTTCCAAGAGAATATATTACTGCCTTATTTTCAGATCTAGATTTGTAGCATGGTATTGAAGGTGGTGATAGCAGATATCTGTATATTTTACTGTTTTCAATATTTTGTACTTTTTAATATTTCATCACTAACTATAATATTTGCTGTGTTTTTGTAGATGTTGTTCATCACATTAAGGAAAGTCACTTTTATTACTAGCTTGCTACACCTTTTCTGAGTCAGTTTTGAGTTTTCAAGTGTTCTTAACATATTTATAAGGTGATTTTATAATTTCTCCTTTAATCCTCATTTTGAATTATCAACTTTGCATTCTTGGGAGGAAACCAACTTTGCGTGATATTTTATACTTTCTACATATTTATAGATTCTATCTGCTAAGTTTGTTTAGAATTCTGATATTATGGTTTATTTATAATACAAGATTTTGTAATTGTAGTTTTTAAAATAAAAGCACATTGTAAGTGGTGTATTTCCATCTGGAGGCATGCAATTTCTGGTCATCTTTCTATATATGATGGTAGCAACCATTAGTGAGTCTTTAGATCACTATTTTAATGTTTTTCCCCCATGTGTGCAAAATTTTGATATTTCAAATCTATTATTTATTTTTCAATTATCAGTGTGAACAATTCTATGAAAAAAATTCCACTTATCAAACTCTCTTACCCAGAGGTCCAGGCCATATAGAAAAGACAGGATAAGTACTTTTTTCCCTCTTCATTTATCAATTTTCTAATGATTTGGTTCCTAGCATCCTTCAAGGCTGACCAGTGAGACACTTTTTAGTAGTATAACTATGAATTCATGGATATAATAATTTGGTATATCTCAATCTATTTCAGTTGTTATACTTATTCATGTCCAAATGGTCACGTCTTTGTCCAATGAAAACCTCTGCAAGTGGAGTCAGGGACTTTGATAGGTCCTAGCAGTTCTCGGTGCCTTTCATGCTTTTGGTATGACAACAGGGTTCAGCTCAGCCGAGTTGTGGCTCAGTGGTAGAGCGTGTGCCTAGCACGTGCAAGGTCCTAGGCTCATTCCTTAGCACCACATAAAAATAAATAAATGAAATAAAGGGATTGTGTCCATCTGTGACTAAAAAAAAAAAAAAAAAAAAAAAAAGTTGCAGGCTCCTCTGTTTGTTTCTGTCTTGTGCCTGGGCTTGGCCATTTCTCTGAAGAACCATGGCTCTTTTCAAAGATTTTTTTTTAGTATATCCCCAGCAACACCCACTGCCCCCCACTTTCTTAAAAATCTGAGACCCGGTCTTTTAAGTTGTCCAGGATGGACTTGGTCCTCCTGCTTCGGCCTCCCAAGCTGCTGTGCTCACGGGCAAGCCCCACCATCCCTAGCTGCCATGGCTCCTGTCAAAGAAGCCAAGATGGAGGCTCCAGGAGTGCTCACTGCCACTGGCCGTCCCTCACTTCTAGGTCTTTCCAGTGGACAGCGAGAGGAAAGAAAAATGTAAAAAGACTGTACTTCTTGAGCTAAGTAATTTTACTTCCAGCTCCAGCTTAGTGCTATTCCTTTTTACTAAAGTTGATTGATCCATGTGTATCTCCTTTCCAAAGCCCGAGTCCTGGTGTCGATGACCCCAGCACCGTCACTTATTTGCATAGGACACACACCACCACCTCCGCATGATGACACCGGCATAAACTACCAGCAGCATGATTCCTGAAGTCAGTTTGACTCTGTGTGTGTGTGTGTGTGTGTGTCTGTCTGTCCTTGGGTGTGTCCCACCAGGGGTGAATAGTGAAGTCACAGTCACTGGTCGCTCTCTATTCTGTTCTTTGCCAACTGGTTACACATCCAGGTTCACTTGCTTCATTTTGCTGTTTAGAAGTCATCTCTTGTGTGATGTATGAGGATGTGCACTGTTTAAATGGATCCTAAGTCAGATCTATAAGACGACATGATATTCAGAGAAGTTCAGTTTCTATCTCTGTCTCTTCCACCCTCTGCAAGTAGAACGTACGTTTTATCCTCCCATTTAGAACTATAATAGATGATATTTTCACATTCTCCCATATTTTGGCACATGGCAGCATACCATTCTGAAGATACTACGGTTATTCATCTCAGTTTTTTAATACGACAACTCTGTCCTAAATGTCATGCCATGGTGGTTTGTAGAAATATTTCACTGCTTTACATGCAGACGTGCCATGGTTTACCCCCCAGCCCTCTTTTGGATGGCCCCTACTCTTTTGCTATTATAACCAGTGTCACCAAGTTTAGTTTTATGCATATTTGTTGCATGTTTTTCCCAGTGTGCCATTCCAATGTGTTTCCAGAGGTGAAATTGTTGGATCCAAGGCTAAATGAATATGTAATTTTGCTAAGTATCTTGAAATTCCTCTCCGTAGGAGGATTTGCATTTTACATTCTCTTCTGCAATGTATGAGGAGGGTGAATGTTTCTCCATAGTCTGGCCAAAAATATTTCATCAAACCTTGGAAAACCCAATACATTCTCAAATTCAACCGTTTGATCATTGTCTTTGAAAAATATCTGGAACATTTGATTTAACATGGCTATAACCTTAATATAGAAACAATGTGTGACACGAACGAGTCCTGAGTCATAGACACCCACAAGATGACTCGAAGCCGGGCACCCAGAGCACATTTACAGAAGGGGCGAGGAAGGAGGAAGGGCCCTGGCTCCCGTCAAGGGCAGTACCCTCCCGGCCTGTGCTGCTGGCTTTGAGGCTGACTTTGAGGTTGGGTCCACCCCACGTCTCCCCGGCCCATGGTCCTGCAGCTCCCTCACCGCCTGGGTCGTCACCTGGGAGCCCGGTGCTTGTCAGCAGGGCTCTGGTGGCCCTTCTCTCCTTCCTGCCTTCCTCCAGACTCGGTCCTCCTCCATCCTGCATGTCCCTCTGTCCTGCCACCAGCCCCGCAGCTCCTGCCTTGCCCTCTCCCTCTGCCTGGCCTGGCCTGAGGCACTGGGGAGCCCCTCCTGGGGGTCAAGTGCTTCCCGGGGGCAGGGACCTACCTCCCACCCCCGGGTGCCTCCCCCTCAGCCCGTCTAAGCTGCGGACCCCTCCCACCTTCAACATTTTCACTGACCTCTGCCTGCTTCTGTCCCCCTCGTACAGCTTTCTGCTGTCAACTGTTACGTGCACTCATGTTCATCGTAGAATACTGGGAAAATCATGAGAGTATGAAATCACAGACACAGACACGTGAGCCTGACGCCCAGATGTGGCCTTCCGCACCAGGCTGTTGGCTTCTGAGTGTTTTCCATGCTTTAGAACATGACTGAGCTCATGCTTTTTCTCTTGCTTTTCTGTCTATTGATCGCCTTTTGGAGAATACATGGCTCTATTTATTAATGGTGCTGCTCTCTTTCATAATTTCTTAATTCATTTTTTATTCCTTATGATTTCCTTCCTCTTAGATTTTAATTAGTAATATTTTTGTTCCCTTTCTGTTTTAGTTAAATGCATAGATGATTTATGTTTATTATTTTTAATTCAAAATGAAATTTCAGGGATGGATTTTTCTTACCCCCAAGGTAACAGACTTTTATTAAACTCAGAAAACACAGTGGGACAAACCCATGATGATCCCCTGACTGTGAAACCACTGTTGGTGGCTTTCAGATCCTTTAGGTTCATGTATCTTTTCCTCAAAATGTTGAGCCTCTGATCTCACCTAACTACACTTTGCGAACATTTTCTGTAACAACAGATATGTGGGTTTAACAGTATTTTAGTGACCACATAGCACCTGACTGTGTAGATGTACTGAGGTTGACTAGTCACCGTCTTGTTTCTGGATGGTTCCATAACTTCTATCCCGACGTTTTCTTTTAGGGACACTCTCGTTGTTACAGTCTTCAGGATGCGAGTTTTGGGCGATGCTCACATTTGGAGAAGAGGGACTGAAGCTCTAGAGCCAGCCCTCGGGTTTCGGGTCCTCTGTCTGTGGGCCCCCACTGTGGTGTCTGTATCTTGAGCTCTGAGCAGCGGCTCCCACCTGGCGTCAGGTAGTGCGCTGTGTGGCCTCTGACCTCCCAACATGGCCCACGGCAGGTCGCAGCCTTCTGTTCTTGGTAGGAGATGTGGCATTTTCCTGGGACTACTCGTAAGAGTGACTCTCCTCTGATTTATGTGGCCTGTATATTCCTGTTCTTTATTTCACTGTTGTTGTTTAAATGCTTTCTGTACATGAAAACACTGGTAAGTGTCTTGTATGTTGCAAATACTGTTTTCTTCTCATCGTCTCCCTTTTTATTTTGTTGTTGCTATAAAGAAGCTTTACATGTTTGCGTGGACTGATCAATTTTTCTCTTTATAGTTTTTGTTTTTGGTGCCATTTTAAAAATTCTTCATCTCAGCTTATTGTTATGTAAATATTCAACGATCATTTCTTTTAGGATTTTCATAAGTTCATTTGTCTTTCATGTTTAATGTTTTAATCATGATTGAAATGATTTTAGCTTAAGACATAGATGAGCATTTAACTTTATGACTTTATAAATGTTGCCTAAACCTTTCAGTAACCCATGCTTCTCCTCCGATCTGTGACGCCACCATCGTCACACATTTAACACACGTGCACAGACGCGCAGTGAGAGGCCCTTGGGGATTCAAGGGGGAGCTCGTGGGGGTCTAAGGAGAGGCTGTGGGGCGTCACGGACGTTGTCTTGGAGCCCCAGGCTGCACCCTCCCAGGCAGCTGCTTCTGTGGGGCTCCCAGGGCGGATCTCTGAGGGCCACGGCACTCACCTGGCCCTCTTGCAGGTCCCAGGGTGTGGTCAGTGGTGGCCCAGTTGAGCCTGGCTTCAGCCTTGTCACCTCTGACCACGATCAGTCACCTTCCATTTCTTCCTTCCAGGCTCAGACGTCGCGGTTCAGAGGTGAGACACAGCTTTCCTCCCCCCATCTGACTCCTCCGCTGCACAGCCCCCTCTAGTTGGCCCCAATGACGGACGCTGAGCCAAGGTCGTGGGGGAAGTAACACACTGGGGGGGGGGCAGGCGGCAGTGCAGGTGGATGCCAGGTGAGACGCAGGGGGCAGCCCCGGAAGGAACGTCAGTGATGCCGTGGGTGGCCGGCTGTTCCCACGGGCACCTCTGACTCACTGGAACTTGTGGTCAGTCAAACCAAGCGTTGAGAGGACCCCTGGCAGTCACGGGGAGAGGGCTACTCCCTGGGCTCAACTGCCTGGTGTTTCCGGCCTGATCACCCCGTGGAGAAAACCTGCAGACAGAGCGGCGGGGCCTCCAGTAGGAGGGACCACGGCAGGCCACCCGCTGGGACTGCTGAAGCCACCCTTGGAGCATCCCTCACACCTACTGTCCAGGTCCCACAGGAAGTGCCTTCGAGATGGTGATTCAGACAGCAGTGCCGTGGGGCAGCTCTGCGGACGTCCTTCCTACGTTGACGCCAGCCGTCACTCCTTAGGACTCCCTGCGTGCTCGTTCTGTGTCCCCCAGTCCTGCTTCCTGGGGGAAAGATCCAGAAAACCTGCAGGGGAATGTGTCCATTAGTGAAGCCCAAGGTGCAGCACTAGGCTTGCATCCAGGGGTATGGCCCGTCCTGTGCCCATCTGTCACTGCTGTTTCCTAGAAGAGCCTCGTGACGCACACGTGGTCGTGGGCCAGGGCCGGGAGAGCCAGCGTGGACTGCCCTCAGCAGTGTGGGCAGCGCGAGGTCAGCATGGCCGACATGCACCTCAACACGTGGACTGCTCCAGGGAGTCGGGAAAGTCCCCCTGCGTGACTCACTCATGAGTCAGAGGAGTGTTTATTCTCATTTTCAGAGTTTTTAAACTCACAAATGACCCCTCCCACAAGCAGACAATTGCCATTTTTGTTCTAAAAGACCAGCCAAGTGGATCATCATTTTCATCTCTTACCACACATTAATGGAATACATGCATTTAATTTGGCTTCGGAGGAGATGGATTCCCAAGACGAAAACTGATTTGAGTCTATTTCCGCTCTTGCTCCATGAGCAAATCCCAGGTGAGGTGCGCGGAGGCAGCACTCAGAGCCACCCCAGGAGGACACTGCAAGCCATGGTGTTGGGGAAGGAATTTATGCTTTGCATTCACTGGCTTTCCTTCAAGTATTCGGGTGGGGTGTTTGCATCTCATACTTTAGTGACAGGAAGGTGATAAATGAGATCATAAACCGGGTTCTGTTGTCATCACTGTACAAAAGCTAAGTAGGATTAATTACGAGGAATCTGGCCTGGGAGCACCCCTCCAGCTCAGGAGTTGGATGCGATGGCCTTCAGCCCTCCAAGACATTCTCTGGAGCCAGAGGGATCCATTTCCACCACTGTCGTTGGCTCCTGCTCATGGCAGGGAGAGGTGCGTCTATAGAAGCAGGACCTAATGTCTGGCCGAGGAGGGAGAGGCAGGCTGTGCAGACCTGCGCAGGGATAAACAGCGTAGGAAGGCGGCTCCGCCCCGCTGCAGGGTGCGCCCGAATCCCCACCCACAGCTTGCATTCCCAGGGGCCACTTTCCCCCTGAGCCCTGGACAGCTGAGCACTGCTGTCCTGGCTGGAGAGCTGAGCATGCTGGACTGGCAGGGGTGGGTGGGATTGGGTGCTGGCTCTAAGCTGTGACTGTCATGGGCTCCCGAGGTAGCAGAGGGGCTGAGGAGTCTCCTCATCGTGGGGAATGTGCAGGTGGAGCGCTCACACCAGGCCAGGGGCGTCTCCCATCACCTGTGCAGTGAAGTGGCCGCCATCCTGTGACCAACGGAGGACCTGCGAAGCCGTGCCTGCCCAGTGCTCAATTCTGACAGCGTCCTGGTGGTGGCAGTTGGGACTCAGGTGCAGCGACACGGTTCAGGAGGCAGGAAGGAGGTGCGTGGTGTCACAAATGCCAGAACCTGGCCCAGAAGCCTTCGCCCTGGAGTCTGGGTTGGCAGGACATCAGGACGTGGCCTGCCTCCAGGACAGAGGTGTTGGCAGTGAGCTGAGCCCTGGTCTCTAGGGCAGTGGGTTTGTGTTCCTGCACATTTTGTTGGCGTAGAATGGCCAGGTGGAGGTTTCCAGCGGCGTGGACTCCGGGCCCTGACATCTGGGACACAGAGAGCCGGCGAGGGCTTGGCTGTGACATAGTCAATGCCAAAGCTGGTCCCCAGGACTGTCCCAGTTCCTGGTGTCCTCAGGGTACAGTGCGGTCAATTGTGATTCTCACCTGCCAGCGCCTGGGCTCGTCCCGCCTGCAGCCCCTGGGCAGGACGGCAGCCCGTGGCCTCCGGTGCAGCATCTTCCTGAGAAGCTCATGCTGGCCAGCTCCCTTGCTCTCGGAGAACTGAGACTTTTTGTGAATGTTGTTAGACCTTTTCATGATCCATTCTTATATTACAAACTAGAAATTTCTAGTTAACTCATAAAAACTGGGAACTTGTCCATTGCTACACAATATTGGGGCAGCTGTTTAATCTCAAAGTGTGCAGGCGTGTGCAGCATCCCACACTCCGGAAGGCAGACACTCCCAACAGCCCCTCCGAACTAGCAGGGCTCCTCCCATTCCACGCTGCCCCCACCAGCACATGCTGCGGCTGGCTTTGCTGTCACAGAGCCCTGGGACCTAAAGGACATCATTTGCCTTGAGCTAAGCTCAAATGCTACCTTGACAGTAGCTACCAGGAGGTCCAGAGACAGCTTGAAGATGACAAACCCAGATGGGCCTCCGGGAGCTGGGCGGTCACAGAACAGAACCTAAGAAACCATGCTTTTTCCTAGATGTTTATTTATCAGCAAACCAAGTTTATCTAATTTTTCTGAAACAGAACTATTTTCATAACCATGACATATATTAAATATTGAGGCCCTGTTTCTTGGGAAGGTGACATCAACTTACTAGTACAACTAATCAACACTGTCTTCTAATGAATGAAATATGGCTCTATTGAAAAGACACGCTTCCCTTGTGAGAGTGACCGAGTTCTCCAGTGCTGCCCGTGAGCCACCCCAGGAGGCGGTGGGCGCTCTGCAGGCAAGCGAGGGGAAGCCCGCGGCCCTGTTTAGGTGCACAGTTCTCCTGGAGGGCTCTCGAATACCTTGGGAATGGAATTCCAACTAAAGTCCCCAGAGTCAAGTTTGGGGAACAGAATGATGCTAAGTCCACTTAGAAGAACACGCAAGAACCAAGACTAGAGCATCAAGGCAGGTGGCCCAGCCCAAACTCAGGACCCCTCAAAAGTTTGCAAATGCAGAATCCCGCGGCTGAGGCTGACGGCGGTGGCAGCCGAAGAAGGAGCGCCTGAGAAATGACCGAGACTCTGAGCGCTGGTCACATGAAAAGAGATAATCAGATCCGTGTGGAGAGGACGGATTGTGCAACACGTGTCCTGGCGTAGGTGGCCACAGTTTTTGAAAAAGGAGCGGGGGGGGGGGGGGGAAGAAAAGCTGAAGCTGGACTCTTACCTCACAGTGAATCACTTCCAGATGGCTCCAAGAGACGGGAGGGCAGGCGAGGGGCGCACTGTGAGTGCTCTTACACTCTGGGGCGAAACGCATTGCTAAGCGGGGCACCCAAGTCAGAGAGCAGAGTGGAAAAGTCATATCCCTGGGTGCCACCTGAGGCTGCCACATGAGGCTCGGGAAGACCAAGAAACCAGTCACCATGTGCGACCGGAACCCAAGGAGCTCCTTCCCAGTGGATGACCACAGCCCTCACCGTAGCCCGCTGTCAGTGTTTGATGGACAGCAGAGGGCAGGCGCCCATGCTCCACACGCTCAGTGGGGACTCAGTGGCACAGGGATGTCCAGTGACTGGCCTAGCAGCTGGCCAGGCAGCTATCAAGACAACAAATGTGTTCATGGAAGAAGCATCAGCTCACAGCAGAAGCCAACAGCCCAGGTATCTGAGGGGGTGTCGTTCAAAGTCACCCGTGGAGGAGGCAGTGGACATTGGGACAACCAACCAACACTGATGAGATGTACCAGGGGGTGGTTTGAACAACCCTGCCCTGGTGAGGAGCCCAGCGAGCAGGCAGGATGGCTGCCTGTGTGGTGGCAGGTGGGAGAGCTGCTCCATCTTCCCTCCCCATGGTGGGGACAGTGGTGGCTGTCTTCATGCCACCGCTGGGAGGGTTTGGGGTCACTGCAGGGACCTGGCATGCAGCAGAGAAGACCATGCATCGTAGCCCAAATAAGCCAACACGGGTGCCCTGACTGCCCCTGTCCTCGGAACCCACACATCCCCAGGATGCAGGACTCCAGGGCCATCTTGGGGCACGTGGCAGCCCATCCGTGTCCCCAAGAACTCCAGAGGTGCTGTCTACAGGCATCAGGCTCACTGCCTGGAGACTGAAAATGGAATCGTCCAAAGAATTCTTCTGCCTTCTTTGGAGAGAGGGAGAGGGAAAGGGGGTGGAGGAGGGAGGAAGCAGAGGCTGAGCATGGGCTGCCGGTGACAGCCACACGGGAGCCCTGTGACCACCTCAGTGACCACCTCAGGCCTGAGGGGCTCAAATGGAATGGGGTGCGGGGCCCAGGCACTGCCTGTGCTTGGGGTGGGACGTTCGGGTTCCTTGTTTGCCCTTCCTGGGTAGTCAGCCCGGCCGAGGGGACCTGGAGGCCCTGCAGATGTGAGCGGGCAGCCAGCTGGGCAGGGCCGGTTCCCTCCTCGGGGCCCCACGGTGCGGCTCCGGTCAGCTCCAGGCCACTCTTTCTGCTGCATGTTCCTGAGCCTTGGAAGCTAAAACAAGTGCCCACTTCCTGGGGGCTGGTGTCCATTTCCTGGGCAGACGCTGGCCGCCCTGCAGCTGCCCCAGGGTGCTGGAGCATCCTGCCTGCTGGCCGCCCTGCAGCTGCCCCAGGGTGCTGGAGCGTCCTGCCTGCTGGCCACCCGTGGGGCCTGATCCTCCACCCCAGGCCCCTCCCCCTGGTGTGGGCTGTGGCCTCCATGCCCTCTTTGGCTCTCAGCGTCCACTGAACACAGAGCCTGGGAAGAGGGTTCCCTAAACACCCAAGAGACTGATGAGCTGGGGACAGGAGAAGGGCAAGCAGGAGGGAAGTCGGTGTAGACATTTTGGCCCTCTGGGGCTGGTGTCCACTCCACTGAGACCTCCTGAGGAGGGACACAAGGACCCTTGTGTTCTCATCCCCTTGGACAAGGGGTGGCCCCTCTAGGTGAACCTCCACTCAGGATCCAGGAAAGGTGACCCAGTGTGCACTTGTGTGATGCTGACCACTGCCTATGGGGAAGTGGCCTGTCAGTAAGAGAGGTGTCCCTCCTGCAGACCTGGTCAGGTGACCCTGCCCCGGCCCCTGTCCTGCCCATCTGTACCCAGCCTTTCTGTAGAGTGGCTGCCCTGGCTGTGCCCTCATGGGCTGGAGAGAAACGAGCTTGCAGCTTGCATCTTAGGGTTTGGTGAGTTCAGTCGGCCAGCAGTGGACGTGACTGCCCTGAGGTCAGTGTGAAGTGAAGTTCCAGTACTGGAGGGCTAGCGTCCACCACCAGTGACCACATAATCCAGATCCAACCCTGGGACCAGGCTCCTTCTCTGCTTTGCTTCGTAAAGGGCTGGACTGGTCCATCGGCTCCTGCTCTGCTTCCCAAGAGGCTGGACCCAGAACAAGCGGAGGCTGTAGGTGGCGCCCGCAGTCCCGCGCAGGATCCTCTGCTGAATGCTGGCCACCTTTTGTAGCTTGGAGACTAAGGGCCATGTGGAAAGTCTCCTAGTTCCCCTTTGCCCTCCTCCCTGAGGCTGGGAGTGGGAGACCCTCCCCGCTGGCCCTGCCTGCTGCCCCTGTCCAGCCCTCAGTTCCCAAGCCACATTGCCCAGACCTTCAACATCTCCGTCCCGTGGCCACCTGCCTCCTCTCCATCCACGATGGCCTTAGGAAACCACATGAGCTGTTAGAGTGCCCCAGCACCCTGCGTCCTCTGTCTACCCACACCGCGTTTTCCTAGCTCTCCTCAGCCCACCCTCCCTGGGGACCCTGAGGCCCGTCAGGCTGGGAGGTGAGGGAAGGGCCAAGGCCTACCAGGCAGACCTGGAAGAAAAGACCTCAGGGAGGACCTAGGGTGGCATGAGGGTGACATGGCATGAGGATGAGAGTCCAGATCCCTCTGCAGGGACTCGAGGTAGAATCCACAGGGAAAAGGCTTAAGTACAAACCACAGAAGAACCTCAGGAGAGTCGGAGGCCTGGGAATAAGCCCCGGATGTCAGGAGGGTGAGCTGCTGTCAGTCAGCTTCTTGTCACTATAACAAGTACCTGAGACAATCACCTGATAAAGAAGAAAGGTCTACCCTGGCTCGAGGTGTCAGAGGTTTTGGTTGGGACATTGTTGACCCACGGTGCCTGGGCCTGTGGTGAGCAGCAGCACCCGGCAGAGCTCAGCCATCAGGAAGTTACAGGAGTAAGGGGGTGGGCTGGGTCCGTGTCCCTTCCAAGGGAATGCCCCGGTGACCTGAAGACCGCCCAGTAGACCCTGCTCTCAGTTCCCACCATCTCTCAAGCTCAAGCTGAGAACCGTCATGGCGGAGTGGACGCTGGGCAGGGTGGGTGACTGAGCCCCTGGTTCCCTAGAGCGAGTGGCTGTGAGGCAGTGAAGGCCCCTCCTTGTCCTCTGGACCCCATGGGGTTACAGTCCCAGCGTCTCAGCTCCGGCTGGTGCTAAGAGAGGAGGTCCCTGAAGCTCACGGTGCCACGGTGCAAGAGAGTTCAGATGAATGACCGGCTTGCGAGAGCTTTAACCTAGGCAGCCACCGACAGGGACCGACCGGGAGGCAACTGTAGGCTGGTGGCGTGTGGCTGGAGGAGGTGCCTCCCTGGGGGACGTGCCCTTGGGGGTTCCACTTTGTCCCTGGTGAGTGGAGCTCTCTGCTTCCTGGTGCCATGTCCCCAGCTGCCCTCCTCCACCACGCCCTTCCCCACGGACTTCTGCCTCACCTGGGCAGAGGGACGGGCCGGCTGTCTACAGATGGAGACCTCTGAAGCCGTGAGCCCAGGTAAACCTCCTCATCTACCAGTTCTTGCCAGGTCTTGTGGTCACAGTGGCGTCACAGCGGACTACAGCAGTTGGCTGCTCAGCTCATGGCCCTTTGACTCACGTGTCCTGGCCCACAGGAGCCAGAAAGACGAGGGCAGGGCCAGCTTGCTCGAGGCGACTGATGACAACGTCCCTTGTGTCCTGGGTCTGGCATTGGGCTTCCAGGTGGGAGTGGCCAGGCCCAAGCTGAAGCCCGTGTGGAGCCAATGACTGCAGACACCCTGAGGCTGTGGCCCTGGAAGGAGCTGTGTCCCTGGCCCCAGGGGCTGAGTGTCCAGGGCCCCCTCAGAGCCAACCTGAAGTCTAGACAACCAGGCAGAAGACGGGGTCAGACAACTTAGAAGACATTTTAACTCACAGAGAAGTGTCAGGGGCACCCGCTCGCCCCCTGAGGAGGGGGCTCGTCTCCTTGGGTCCACTGCTGCAGCAGAAGTGCCCCCGTCTGCGGACCCTGGGGTCCTGGGGTGGCAGGGTGGGCCGAGAGTGCTTGCCGTGAGTCTCCCTGCTCACCTCAGCCTGCACCTTCAGGGACCCGTGGGCCCCCCTCTGAGGGCCTGTGGTGAAGCCCAGCACATGGCCGTGTCCATCTAGCAGGGAAAGTGGAGGGAGAGAGGCAGGCAGAGGGATATGCAGGGGACCCAGGGCACTCTGTCCCCCCGGGGCCGCTCAGCAGCCACCTTCCAGGGACCTAGGCTCTCCTGGGAATGGCGCTGGGCCGGGCCGGCTGCACTGTGCCCTCCTGCCCCCTCAGCATCGATGGAGATGGGTGGGGAGCAGTGTCAGTCCCCACCCTCCATACGGGTGGCATGGCCCCTGGGCCTTGGGTGTTTGGCCTCCCTGTTGTGAGTGGCCTCCTCTCTTCTTTGTTGAGTGTGGACTCCTGGGGCAGAGACTGCTGTCACCCCTAGGCTTGGGACAGTGTGGCCTGCAGCTGTTGGGATGTTGGGACTCCTCCCGGGGGATGGACCTGCCCCTCGGTGTTCTGTTCCCAAGGGCCTTGTGGGGAGCAGAACAAGGACCCCAGAGACATCTGCACCCTCACTTCCCAGGCGCCTTTACCTGTAGGATCTCACCCTGGCAGGCCCTTCCCCAGTGGGGCCCGGTGTCATCACAGGGCCCTTACAAGAGGGAGACGTGAGGGTCACTGAGGAAGGTGACGAGGGGCACAGAGGAGGAAGTGCATGGGACTCGGGTGACTCAGGACCACCCTTCAAGGACAGAGGGGATAAAGGCCCCCCTACAAGTGTGCCGTGGTCAGGTGGGGAGGGAAGGGCGCCCTGGGCTCGGCCCAGGTTCACAGCCCGGGTCGGGAGCCAGTACTGGCATCCCCAGAGGCCAAGGGACCTGCGGTTCTGTCCTGGGCTCCTGTCACCCCCTGCACTCAATAGGCTCTGGCTCAGTGGGCGACAGGCCATCCAAACAGCGGCTTGCGGGGAGAAGGACGTGAAGAGCATCGAGCAGGACCCAGTACCCGGGCCTAGAGCTGCAGGTCTTGAGCCCTGGGGATTGGGGCCATTTGACCTTTCCTGTCACCTCCAGAAGCTGGAGTCCCCAGACTCCAGAGGACAGCAGGTGACATTTCCCTACAGCCACTGGGACCAGGCAGAGAGGTGTTGGGAAACGCCAGCAGGGGGGGGGCGAGGAGGGAGGGGGAGCACAGGGGAGGCAGAGAGGGTGGAGGGGGTGGAGGAGGGAGAGGGAGCATAGGGGAGGCAGAGAGGGTGGAGGGGGGTGGAGGAGGGAGAGGGAGCATAGGGGAGGCAGAGAGGGTGGAGGGGGGTGGAGGAGGGAGGGGGAGCACGGGGGAGGCAGAGAGGGTGGAGGGGGGTGGAGGAGGGAGGGGGAGCACAGGGGAGGCAGAGAGGGTGGAGGGGGGTGGAGGAGGGAGGGGAGCACAGGGGAGGCAGAGAGGGTGGAGGGGGGTGGAGGAGGGAGGGGGAGCACAGGAGAGGCAGAGAGGGTGGAGGGGGGTGGAGGAGGGAGGGGGAGCACAGAGGAGGCAGAGAGGGTGGAGGGGGGCGGAGGAGGGAGGGGAGCACAGGGGAGGCAGAGAGGGTGAAGGGGGTGGAGGAGGGAGGAGGGAGCATAGGGGAGGCAGAGAAGGTGGAGGGGGTGGAGGAGGGAGGGGGAGCACAGGGGAGGCAGAGAGGATGGAGGGGGGTGGAGGAGGGAGGGGGAGCACTGGGGAGGCAGAGAGGGTGGAGGGGGGTGGAGGAGGGAGGGGGAACACAGGGAAGGCAGAGAGGGTGGAGGGGGGCAGAGGAGGGAGGGGGAGCACTGGGGAGGCAGAGAGGGTGGAGGGGGCGGAGGAGGGAGGGGGAGCACTGAGGAGGCAGAGAGGGTGGAGGGGGGTGGAGGAGGGAGGGGGAGCACTGGGGAGGCAGAGAGGGTGGAGGGGCCGTGCTCAGAGGTGACTCTGGGGGCTCCCTCTGGGTGCTCTTCCCAGTGGGGTGGACTACGAGTCTCCCTGGTATCCTGTGGGACCCTGGCCATGGCCTCGAGGTTGTGGTGGCAGAGGGACTTCTGAAAGCTCTCGCAGCTGGGCTGTCAGGAGAGGACAGTCCTTGTGTCAGGAGACGTGTGGTGTTTCTTTGGAGCTGGGTGAGCGGCCTGTGGGCTGGCCCGGCCAGGGCATGGCGCCCACTCTCACCCACTCTCCCTCTAGGAGGCACCTCCCTGCCCTGGGCACTGCAGGACACTGGCCCTTGCTGGCCTTTCCTATGAGGACTTGTTCCAAGGTTTGGGCACCTTCTTACACATCTGGGTCATGGCTCCTGACCACCCTTCCTGGCTTCTCACGACTCCAGCCAGACCACAGATATTTGGGGGTCTAAATACCAGCTTCTCCTTTTTATCTGATGAACCCTCTTCTCCAAGCCCCGCGGCGCGGGTTTTCGGGGAGAGGGAGAAACCTCAGATGCTAGGAGCCCCAGGCCCTGCCGCCAACACCGTGGGGCTTACTGCGGTTGATTTTCATGTTGTGCCATCTCCTGTTAAAAAGGGCAGCCCAAGGTCGTGCGTGTGCTCACGTGGTTACACCCTTCATCCAGTATCTCTGACCCCAAGGAGGTGCGGTGGGGGCAGCCATAGCCAGGGGAGAATGCCCGGGACTGGAGCTCTCCGGGGCCGACCAGCAGGACAGACGTCCCAGTGGAGGCCCTGGGTGGGGCCGAAGGAGGCTTTTCTCCTGTCAAGCGTCCTGCGTGGGGTCGGCCCAGCCTTTCCTGGACCCCGAGGTGCTGGTGGCCTTGCAGGTTTCTGGGGAGAAAGACACTGCTGCTGCGGACACTTCCTGGGCCTCCCCCACCGTCCACAAGAAGCTGAAGACAGCAGGACTCGGCTCCACCCTGCAACGGACAAAAAAAAGTCTCGCGGCCTCTGTCCAGTTTGGGGGAACAGGAGCTCTACTTGTTGGCTCCCCACTGCCCATGGAAATGAAGGAGGACAGGACAAAGTCCATCTGGGCAGCCCGCGGGTGGGTGGCCAAGCAGTGGAGGTGAACAGGCAGCCGGAGAGTGTCCTGGGCGCACAGGCCCTCACTCCCTCCGGGGCCGGCACCCCCTGAAGCAGCCCTGACTCTCAGCCCTGATTGAGGGTGTCTCTCGGCCAGGACCCCACGTGTTCAAGTGCCGAGTCTCATTCCTCATCGATCCTGACCAAAGGCCACACTCAGCGTACTGGGGGTACATTAACGCACACAGTGTGGGATGACTCGGGTCCGGCACACTCCCGGAGGTGGCTGCATTGTCAAGTGAGATGCTGTGCAAATTGATTTCTACTTAATGACGTGTGCAAGCTTTCCTCTTGAAATGACACGTCCTCTCACCAAAAGTCGTGAAACACAGCACAGCAGGCCCTGGCAGCTCCCCCAGCCTCCCCTGGCAGCGACATCAGCTTCACGGTGTGTTACCCACACAGGAGTCGTTAACGGGATTACCAGTGGGGTTATCAGCGAGTTAGACGTCTCACTGATCCCGTGTGAAAACGTCCCGGGATCTAGGCAAAGCCCCACAGGAATCACCAGCCACAAGCCGGTCCTCTCACAGTCCCCCTGTTCCCTGGTGGTAGCCCAGCACTAGGTGCCTGGCGTCCTCGGTGCTGGGAAGCAGGTCGCGGGGTCTGCCTCTGAGCTGGGTTCTGTCCGTCCTGCTTGTGGGCAGCCTTCATGTCGTGGACTGAAATGCCTGCTCCTCACTTCCTGCTTTTCACCTTGACCTTGACCTGCTGCCCATCCCACTGCTGCCCACAGAAGCTGTTTAGTTGGACAGTCGGAGATGGATCGGCCGTCTTTTCAGCCATCTGTTTGGCAGCGAGCAAAGCCGTCTCCGCCCCACAGGAGCCTTTGCCACTGACGGAGACGCATCAGTTCTCATTTTCCTGGTGGCTGGTTCCGCTGCTGGCTCTCCAGCTTCCTTGCTGGCCTCTGTCCTTCCTCCCCCTGCCTGGCTCCTGCTTTGCCTGCTTTATCCTCTGGAGCCAGATGGGGACTCTGTTGATTTCTGCCGAGGGTGACTGTGCTCTCGTGGTCACATGGAGGATGAGGGCTTTCTCATTTCATGGGGGTGAGCTCCTGTGGCTGTGACCGGTTCCTCTCTTGGATCTGACCCTGCCCAGCCCCTGGAGTCCATAGACTTCTGGTTCTCAGAGTGCGTGGGTGGCCAGGGGGTCTCAGCAGGGCTCAGCATGCCACTCAACTGTCCTGGGGGAACCACTTCTAGGGTCAGTTCGTGCCATGTGCCTGTGCCTGAACTGAGCTGGCCAGAGGCAGTCCCCAAGATCCCAAGGCCAGGTGTCTCAGGGTGTTGTCCCCTGGGAGCACCTGCTGTCCTCCTTGGAGAACTGCCTGATTCACTAGGGCTATCCCCGATGACGGCTCCTCAGGACCTGTGGCTCCTGTGCCTCTCATGGACGAGTTCTGTGATGACGGTGGAGGCACAGTTCCGAGAGGCAGCGTCCTCCTGCTGTGCTGCTCTGGCCATGTCCATTTCTGAGGCCTGTCCATGCTACTGAACCCTAAGCCTCTTGTCCAGTCACAGGGTCCTTCCCACCTGTTGGTGGCCTGACCTCCTGCTGGGCCTGCACAGGTGACAGGAAGAAGGGGCCACACTGCCTCCCAGATGACCTGAACTTCAAACACAGCTCCCGGTAGTTTTGGGCAGATGTGTCCTAGAGGAAAAAGTACATCCGTGTTCTTCGATTTATGACAGAGTTAGATTCCAGTAAACCCACTGTCAGCAGAAAATGTCAAAAGTGTGTTTGGTTCCCTTCATCCGTGGAACATCCTGGCTGCGCCCGGCTGCCCCAGCTGTGCTCAGGACACTCCCTTAGCCTGCCGTTGGGCAAAGCCATCCCACACGAGCCTGTTTTACAAGAACGTTTTGAACAGCTCATGTGGTTGTGAAAAATCCCGCTGGCTTCGTGGTCCCCTGTGAACATGGTCACTTCTCCTGGAGCTCACGAGCTGTTAGCACCTGGAGAGGACAGTACACTGCAAGTCTCTGGCCCAGGGAAAGATGTGAATTCAAAGTCTGAAGTCTGGTCTCTGCTGGATTGTGCCATTTTCCCACCATAGTGAATTTGATAAATCCGAGGTTGAACCGTCTTGGGTCAGGGACAGTCCACCTGCATCGCAGTCACGTGTTCCCAGGGAGTCTGCTCACTGTGGAGGGATGCCCTGAAGAACCTGGTAGAGGGGCTTCACACCATGTGACTTCTCCAGCTGCCCTCGCTTGGACTACCTCTCCATCCTGAGGCCAGCACCCTGGAGGTGGGTCCTGAGGCCAGCACCCTGGAGGTGGGTCCTGAGGCCAGCACCCTGGAGGTGGGTCCCTGAGGCCAGCACCCTGGAGGTGGGTCCTGAGGCCAGCACCCTGGAGGTGGGTCCTGAGGCCAGCACCCTGGAGGTGGGTCCCTGAGGCCAGCACCCTGGAGGTGGGTCCTGAGGCCAGCACCCTGGAGGTGGGTCCTGAGGCCAGCACCCTGGAGGTGGGTCCTGAGGCCAGCACCCTGGAGGTGGGTCCTGAGGCCAGCACCCTGGAGGTGGGTCCCTGAGGCCAGCACCCTGGAGGTGGGTCCTGAGGCCAGCACCCTGGAGGTGGGTCCTGAGGCCAGCACCCTGGAGGTGGGTCCTGAGGCCAGCACCCTGGAGCGTGGGTCCTGAGGCCAGCACCCTGGAGCGTGGGTCCCTGAGGCCAGCACCCTGGAGGTGGGTCCTGAGGCCAGCACCCTGGAGCGTGGGTCCTGAGGCCAGCACCCTGGAGGTGGGTCCCTGAGGCCAGCACCCTGGAGGTGGGTCCTGAGGCCAGCACCCTGGAGGTGGGTCCTGAGGCCAGCACCCTGGAGGTGGGTCCTGAGGCCAGCACCCTGGAGCGTGGGTCCTGAGGCCAGCACCCTGGAGCGTGGGTCCTGAGGCCAGCACCCTGGAGCGTGGGTCCTGAGGCCAGCACCCTGGAGCGTGGGTCCCTGAGGCCAGCACCCTGGAGCGTGGGTCCTGAGGCCAGCACCCTGGAGGTGGGTCCCTGAGGCCAGCACCCTGGAGCGTGGGTCCTGAGGACCAGCACCCTGGAGCGTGGGTCCTGAGGCCAGCACCCTGGAGGTGGGTCCTGAGGCCCATCTGGCTGTGGGTTCTCCAGCATATTCTCACACCACTTTAAGCCATGTGCAAACACTTGGGTGCTGCGCACCAGGTGACAGGTGACACCGACACTACCATTGTGTTCCTGAGCACATTCCACATGAACCACTCTGGACTCGTGGACCCTGGAGGGAAAGGGAGCCTTGGGCGGAGCAGCACTGCTGCTGAGGGAGACAGTGACAATCAGTGCCAGTCACAGTGACACTGCAGGCAGTGCTGGTTGGTCCAGCTGGTTGGTCCGGCTGTGCTGTGGAGCTGGTCGGAGCAACCAGGACGGACCTGGGAGCCCTGGTGCCGGCAGGGAGGGAGGCTGGGAGGACCTCTCCTGAGTTTTCCTTTTTCCCTGCAAACCCTGGCTTCAATTGGATCCTGTTTCTGTAAAAACAAAAGAAATTCGTAATAATGTAGCAACAACAGAAATCTTCCAGTGGGTCTGCTGAGAAAAGCTCCCAAGGGAGCTGCGGTGGGCGGACACATGTGCCCCAGCTGCACTGCCTGGGGGCGCAGGAGGAGAGGAACCAGGCTGGGGCTCTGCGCATCCTCCCGGGACAGCAGTGTCCCCTCCAGAAACGCCTCCTCCCACGTGCACCTGTGGGCAGGACCCAGCTCCCTCCAGACTAGCGGCTCAGCACCTGCTCAGCATCTCCTCAAACCAACTGTTCTTCCCCCAGGAGGACCTCGCTCGCTGCAGTCCCCCACCCACTCCATTTGGAACCCCAAAGACCTTTGCAGGCTGCACCTAGGGGGCTTGCGCTCCCCGTGGCCTGAGCTTGGGTCACTCTGTGGTGCCCCAGGCATCACCTTGACCAGCACACAGGTCCTGAGAGCAGTCTCTGATGTCCCACTCTAGACCACACTCCTTCCAGAAAGTCCTTTCCTCGAGCGGGAAGCGTACCTCCTGAGACTCCCAGTGTGCGCAGGAGAGAAGCCACACTGTCCGCTGTGTGGCTTCGTGTTCTGGCCTCACTGTTTTCAGCCTCATGGACCCGAAATTTTTCCCCTGAACAGACAACGGGATGAGCCCACAGGACTTGTCCCCAGAGCACCCAGGATCATCAGCTGGTCACTGGGGGAGATGAGACCCGCCAGGAAAGGCCAGGGCTGCATGAGGACAGCATTAGAGTCAGCAGACCTGACCCTGGGCCCACCTTGTGGGTGCCCCTGTGGCCAAGGGGGTTTGGCAGGTGCAGACTCAAGCTGGGTGATCTTTGGGGGAGGCTGGTAGGGGCTGTGTGGCTTCAGGCATCTGCAGGCCAACATGGTAGGGTCCCAGTCAGACCTTGAGTCCCCCCCTTGACCTTGTCTCCAGACTGCCAAGTCCAACGGCACCTTCTAAACTGCCCTAGAGTCCCTCCCTCTCCTGGTCCTAACCCCAGATGTTCAGGGTGCAGGAGGCGCCCCTTCCTGGGAGCAGCACGGCTCTGCCCCTCGCTTCCCACTGAGCACCACGGCCCTGTGCTGGGCGGAGTCAGCACTCCTATCCCTGCCGGCAGGGAGCATTTGGTGGACTTCTGCTCCCCCTCTCTGAGCTGCGATGCTGGCCAACGACCCTGCATGTGCAGGGCAGCTGTGCTCAATACTCAGGCACGCAGACGTGGCCCTCAGGGGGCCTGAGAAAGTTCCGTGAGCCACGCCTGGGCCAGGACTCCCTGTATTGCCCAGCCCCCGACCCCCCACCCCCCAGGCAGGCCTGCAGTCCCCACGTCCACCCAGGCAGTGTCCCCCTCTTCTGAACCCTCAGACCTTCTGCTTTCCACCTTGCTCTGCTGACGCAGCTCCTCGCTGGTGTAGGGAATCTCCCCGAGGACTCCCCGGGCCTTTCAAACATGGCGGCGGGCAAGTTGCCATTGGGCAGCTCGAAGTCCCTGGGGCCTTTCAGATAAGGAGCCCCTCATGCAACATGGCGGCGGGCAGGTTGCCAGTGGGCGGATAACAAGTTGTTTTGAAAACCTTCTAATTGGTCCTTCCGTCTTCTGTGATCGTGGACAGCTCGTGCCCTCCAGGAACCTTATGCAGGGTGGACGTTCCTGCACCGTAGGTGATGACCTGACCTTTACTATGATTGGCCCCGGGAGCTTCCTGGTTTAAGATAACTGACTCCCACTTTCTATATAAGCTAGCACCAGCTTGCAGTCAAGTGCATCATCTTTGTCACTGCTGTCTGTGTGTGTGCATTTTAATCTCCGACGACGAACCTTGGCCTTTCAGCTGTCCCCTATTTTTTGTGACACTGATCCTCCCTGCTGTCAGAGGCCCATTCTGGGATACCATCTCCCACCGTCAGCCCTGAGCGTCTCTGCCACAGGCCCGCTGCCCTGAGTCTTTGGCTCCTTCTCCCTTCCTCTGCCCTTAGGGGTCGATTCCTCCTGCACTCAAGGCGAGCCGTTACTGTCTCTTGGCTTCATGGTGGCAGTTAGCACGTCCCTGGGCCTTGCCTCGCTGGCAAGTGCTGTAGAGGCAGGTATTCCAGAGGAAGAGCCCCTGGGCCAGCTGTGGTCCACCACCTGGACGCAGCCCCCTAGTCCCCGCTGGTGTGGGGCCAAGTGCCGCAGCTCCTGGGAGCACTGGACCTGGTCTTCTAGGAGGCACAGCCCGTTCCTGGGGGTCTCATGCTGAGCCCTTCCCTACTCTGGTGACAGGAAATGTGTTTCTTTTAAGGCTAAAATATACACTTGGTTCTGATATCCCCAATATAAAATCAGGCCCATGGGATGCTCAACTCGGCCTTTTTGATCTTCTGTCTGTATCTGGGTTTGTTTTTCTTTAACTCCTAATTCCCACCAACACCACGTCTGTGACTTATCTCTAGTGTTTCTGAAGAACATGCCCAACCCCCCCCCCCCCAGCAGTGCCCACGTGGCCTAGGTTCCTGCAGTTCTTTGTGCCTTTAGGGAACACCCCAGGATAAGGGTTCTCCTCACTGTCCCCAGGCGGGTTTCCAAGCTTCTTCCCTACGGGTCTGGCCCGTTGTGGTCACCTCTTCCTCTGCTCTTCTACTCCCTTGCGTGACCTTCTGGTGATGTCCCACGGAAGGCGTGTGTGCACTTGACCCCCCCCCCCCACGGCTCCTTCTCAGGTGCGCATAGAGAGGCCGTCTTCCTCCTGCTCCAGCCGGGGGCTCTGGCCCCTCCTCTGGGGGGACTGTGTGGCGGACACCCCAGGCACCGCCCCAGGCTCCTCCTGAAGCTAGAGGCCTTCCTGCTTCTCTCTGATTCTAGAGAGGCACACGCAGCCTTTGTCCTCCGAGTAAATCTCTGATCTGGAGGCTGAAAACACAATAATATGTTTCACAGAATAATCTGAAAGTTGTTTCTTTCTCTGTGTCTGAAACAGTTTGAGTAGCATGAGAATCATCTGGTCTTTGAAAGTTTGGTGGGATTCTTTGTAAAATCCTCGGGAGGGCCTGTTGCTGTTTTGTGGCTTAGTTCCTTGGTTGCCTCCTCCATTTCCTCTGTGGGCGGTCTGTGTAGACCTTCTCTACAAGGGCCGCAGTGATTTGCATGAGGGTCCCAGAAAGCTCCGTGTGCTGAACGCTTGGTCCCTTCTCTATCTCCCTGGCCACGAGGTGAGCAGTTGGCTTCACCACACCCCCCCACCATTGCCATCTGTCACACCCTCCAGAGACCCAGAGCAATGGGCCTGCCCGATCCCAGGCTAGACCCTCAGAACTGAGAGCCAAACACCCTTCTTAAGTTAATTATCTCAGGTCTTTTGATATAGTGACAGAAAACTGACCACAGCAAGGGTTAATTTTGACAAATCATGTTATCAGGAAGTCACCAGTACTTTTCTCATTTGCATACAATTTTGCAAAGTAGTTTCTTTTTTTAAAAAAAAATTTAGTTGTAGATGGACACAATATCCTCATTCATGTATTTTTATGTGGTGCTGAGGATGGAACTCAGTGCCTCGCATGTGGGAGGCAGGCGCCTACCCCTGAGCCCCAGCCCGCAAAGTAGTTTCTTTAAAAAACCCTTTTATTGTCATGTTGTCTTGGTCCCTTCGTTCTGATTCGGTTTGCCTGGGCTTTCTCCCTTCTTCAGGATCAGGTTAGCTTGTGGCTTGCCCCTCCCTCCCCCCACAACTGGCATTTAATTTATTTATTAGGTCCATTGTTTTATTTTTCCAAATAATTAATTTTGGCTTTTATCTTTGCCATTTCCTGCTCTCTGCTTTCCTTTAGATGAGTTCGTTTCTCTGGTTTCCGAGTTAGAATATGTAATCCACTTCCTATTGTTCCTCTGTTCCTTAGTGATTTCTGCATTAAACTGTGACCTTTCTTTTGATGACTACTTTAACTTTGTCCTATTGATTTCACTGTGACTTTCCCATTATCATCATTTTTAAAGAAATTCTCCAATTTAGTTTTGTTTTTCCCTTTGACCCTACAGTGTTTAATTTACAGGTTTTGCTGATCATCTGGTAGAAAGGCTCTTTTATAATTAATTTTGAGTTTGTTTCATTATGAACAAAAATACTGTTTGAATCAATTCTGCTTTCTGGGATTTACGGAGCTTGGCTTTGCAGGCTGCCATGTGGCACACACGGCCTCCCGTGGTTGAGAGCAGGGTGTGGGGCACCCTGTAAGATTCCCCTCTCACAAACCTCACGGAGCGTGCTGTCTGGATTCTTGGTGTGCTGTTGAGGGAGCACTCTGTTCTGTGAGCACACTGGTCAGGGAGGACTCTGTTGAGGGAGGTCACTGTCCAGGGAGGACACTGATCAGGGAGCATAGTGATCAGGGAGGACACTGTTCTGGGACGTCACTATTCAGAGAGGACTCTGGTCAGGGAGCACTCTGTTCAGAGAGGACACTGTTCAGGGAGGATTCTCTTCAGGGAGAATACTGTCCAGGGAGGACTCTCTTCAGGAAGGACACTGTCCAGGGAGGATACTGGCCAGGAAGGACTCTGCTCAGGGAAGACATTGTACAGAGATGTGACTGTTCAGGGAGCACTCTCTTCAGGGACGATACTCTTTAGGGAGGACACTGGTCAGGGAGCACTCTGTTCAGGGAGGATCCTGCTCAGGGAGGATTCTGCTCAGGGAGGTCACTGCCCAAGGAGCACTCTTCTCAGGGAGCACTCTGTTCAGGGAAGACACTGGTTAGGGAGGACTCTGCCCAGGTAGGTCACTGCTCAGGGAGGCCACTGCCCAGGGAGCACTCTGCCCAGGGAGCATGCTGGTTAGGGAGCACGTGTGGAGGTCTGCGCTGACTTGCCCGTGCCCCTGAGCCCCATCCAGGCTGACGGTGGCAGCTGTGTTCTCTGCACCTCCCCCTTTCTCCTGTCCCCGTCTTCCTCCTGCGGCCTCTGTGTGTGAGCTGGCACTGTCACTTGGAACGAGGTATTCCAATTGCTCTGCTCTGGACTGTGGCTTCTAGCAGTGTAAACGGCTGTCCCCTCATCCCCTGCCTGTGACGGGGTTCCCCTCTTGCAAACCAGGACCACGGACTGTGTTTTCTTTGCATATTTAATCCTGACTTCTCCCCCTTCTCCACATCTCTGTCCTTGGGCACCTCTCTCACATGGAGGGTAGAGCTGGGCTTTCTTCCTGAGCTGGTCCTCAACGATTTTCCTGTGAATTAAGCCCTTTTAACTTAATGCTGTGACAAAAATGTCTGTCCCTGCACTATTCCTGAGCCTACGTTCACCATGTGGAACACGATCCAGGCAAGCTCTCTCCTCACATTGATTGTTTAGTAGCTCTTTTTGGTTTGGGGTTTTTATTTAGAAAGAATCCTATTTTCATGGAACTGTGGATGGCTCTGGGTGTGATGTTCTCCTCTTTGTATAGGAAGACCTCCTCGTGTTCTGAGGCCTCACCTCTTTGTTTGCTCAGTCTCCTCTCTTTGGTTTGCCCGTCTTCATTGAATTTTGTGAGCCCCACCTCTGAATACCTATTTTTAACTATAAGTAAGTCCTTGAACTTATGATTTTTTCTGTTTATCCTCCCATTTTCTATTTTACCTAAGAATACATCTTTTGTGCACTATTTCTTGCTTTTATTTGCACTGCTTTTTGTTGTTGAGCATCTTAATCTATAGGTATCCTTCCATCTGGGAATGGAGGCACACTTTGACATTGAGACGCGGAACATCTTGAACATGGTGTATCATCTGCTTGTGTTTTCAGACTTGATGCAAATCCTCTGCAGTTAAGTGCTGTGTTTGCTGAATGTCTGACATTTTTTCCTCTTTCCTCCCAGGGAGCTCGGTTACTCCCTCTTTTCAATGTGACCTTTAGTTTTCCTTATTTACTCTTCCTTTTGCTTCTCTCATCTGTCTTTGGTCGATTTTATTTTGTTGCCTTTATAATGTCCTTTTTTAAAGGAAAAAACCTTTGAATTTCCTTGCTAAATTCTCTCTCTCTCTCTGCTCACTTGAACTCATGAGTGGCGGTTGCTCTAAAGGCTGGGTCTGACCCTCCACTACCTGACCCCCAGGCCCATTGGTTCTGTCTGTTGTTCCCCTGGGCTCTGATTTTTTCCTTCTGTAAGTGTGGTTGTTTTGCATACTGATTGGCGCCTATAGTGTGGTGTGTGGAAGTTGAGAAGATAATCCAGGTGGAGGACCTGATGCTCCAGGCGTGTTCACACTTATTTCTAGAAGGTGGCTCGAGGACTTAGAGTGACTGAGAAGGAGCAGACGTGTCCTTGCGACTCCACAACCTTCAGATCTCCCAGAACTCCCTCCTGGGCGGCCGCCCCACTTCCTCTCCTCTCCTCTGGAGTGGACTGAGGACCTGGAGGGACCAGGCTCTGCCCTTCTCCCTTCCTGGGTCGACGGTTTTCAACGCTTCTTTGCTTTCTTTACCGCCTGGTGTCTTCCAGCAGAGATTTTGGCCCAGGTTTTGCTTTTTCTTAGTGGAAAGGTTGTCAGGAATCACCTCTTCTCTCATTCCCAGAACTGGAAATTCTGGGTGATTTCTGTGCTATTTGGCATTTCCATTTTTTATAGCACACATATATTAATAATTATAGAGAATTAAGACAGCAGGTCAGTGTGGAGCAGGTATATCGGGGATTATGGATGGGAACCCCTGGCCCCTGCGTACCACATTTCATAAAAGAGATGAAGTTGTGGACCCCCCGGGGGTCCTCCGTTCTGCCCTCCACCCACCAGTGCTGAGGGAGAGAACAGAAAGACTGGGAGTCGAGCAGCACTGGAGGAGTGTATGTGGCCTCCATCAGCCGGGTGTCTGCACTGCTGCCCTAAAATGTCCCAGCAGCCTATGACCTTCTGAAAATCAGCCCCATGTTTGCAGCCAGGGAAACCCACTGGACATCGGAGTCACCTGTGGGTTTTTTTTTTTTTAATATTTTGAGTATTTGTTCTCCTGTGTCTAGGTCTTTCACCTCTTTTTTAAAAAAATTAACTCACTTTCTTCTCTTTAGCTTTTGGATCAGCTGAAAAGCCTGTATAAGTTTACAACATTAATAGCATATAACACTGTGAAATATTTTGCAACTTGAGGCCAAGTTAAACATATGGCCATTTTAACTTTATTTTGTTGAAACCTTTTTGGGAATGCCTTTTATCCACTCTGGGCAGGTCTGATTATAGAAGGACTTTTAGCCGCATGTTGAGCACATGACTTGGTAGATCTGGACACAGGGGAAGGGGCCAGATCTCTCCTGTGGGACAGGAAAAATCCTTGGGTTGTGCTGGAATTTTTTTAATATCAACAATTGCTCCAGTAACATTAGTCATTCTCTTGGGCTTCCAAGTGCCTCACTTACAGCACATTTCTTTTATGGTAGAACTTAATCTGCAACAATTAAAGGTACAGAAATAAACTGACAATCTCAACCTTTACATTGTCATCAACTTGAGCCTAGAAGGAGACGAGTGTGCCTGAAGTGCGCCAGAGAAGTCCTGACATGCACTGCCCCTGCCTCTGCCCTCCCAAGGTCACGAGCAGCCTTGGCAATGTATCATGCAGCGATCCTTAATTGGGCACCTACTGTGTGTACAGCACAGGGCTGGGTCCTTGGAGGCTGCCCTGCCTGACAGCACAGAGTTCTGCTGCCTTGCCTGAGGGTCAGGGCTGGCGGGGCTTTGGCGGCCCCCACATGGAGCGACACAGAGGGAGGCTGTCCACAGGAAACACCCTCCTCGAGCTTCCCGGGCAGCAGTGTCTGCGTCACAGAGTTGCCCTGGACTTGAAGGAGACAGCGTCATGGTGACCTTACTCACGGCCCTTGGAAGCCTCTGGGCTGTCTGGGTTTGTGCCCTCGCTGGGAGCCCTGGACTGCCTCCCTCTTGTGACCTAAAAGAGCAGATCCAGAACTCCTGGCACTTCTTCTTGATGCCCGTGTTAGGTGCAGAATCATAAAGCTCAGAAGTGCTCTCTGGGAGGTCTTGGTGTTGGGACAGGGCCCCTGAGGGTCACTGGTTAACATGGGCGTGGCAGTGTGGGCCGGGCCTCTCCCACTGAGATAGAGCAGAGAGCCTGGGAAAGGGGTCAGGAGCGCAGCACGTCCAGAGGAGGGGGCCGGTGGAGCCGCAGGCAGGGCCCCTGGGCTGCTGGGCAGGAAGACACTGGCCTTGGTCACTGAGAAGTGTGGGGCTGAGTTTCCCAGGTCTGCTCAGAGGCCAGCTGCCGTCCTCACGAGGACTCTGTAACGGAGCGGACAGGTATGGTTTTATCTAATCAGGATTCAGTGTCCAAAATCCATGCTCCTTTATTTTGGCCAGGAGAACTGGCCTGTGAGTGCCCTTGTCCTGCTCCTTCCCACCCCCACCCCCGCAGGACGCAGGACGAGCTGCCGATGGGACCCCGGGCAGTGCTGGGGGTCCCCGAGGCCTCTTCCTCCCCCTCCCCACAGCACCCTGTGCTACTGTGGCTGGGCCGTGGGGAGGGGGACAGGCGGGTGCCGTCCTCCTGGAGGAGAGCCTCCGCGGTGAGCAGCTGGTGTTGGGAGGACGCGGACTTTCCCTTTCTGTTTTCTGGAAAATTTGCCTGAGGTTGGAAGTTGTCTCCCTGAGAATCTGCGGGTTCCTAGTGAAGGGAGGGGCCCTGCTTTCAGGAGGGAGGTTCTTGGCGGTGAGCTCAGCTGCTGGAAAGATGAAGGACTCTTCAGACGGTTGAGTCGGTGGGCAGTGTTGTTCCTGTGCCCAACCTGTGGCTCTCTCAGGTCCCCAGGACCTTCCCTCTCACTACAGGTAAACCGCCCTCTCCTTATTTCTTGGACTAGTCCACGAGGAATCCGTCAAACTGAGCTCTCCTCTTCAGGGTACTGACTTTGGGTTCGTGGACTTTATCATTCCCCTCTTGACATTCTCTGTCATTTTCCACCACTTGTACTGTCTGCGTGTGCGTGTGTGGGCACATATGTGTGCATGTGCGTGCGCGTGTGCATGTGTGTGGGCACATGTGTGGGCATGTGGGTGGGCATGTGTGTGGGCACCTGTGTGTGTGTGGGCATGCATGTGCGTGTGTGCACGTGTGTGTGCGCGTGTGTGCGCGTGTGTGCACGTGTACGTTTTACTGGGGGTTGAATTCCGGGTGCTCTACCACTGAGCTACATTCCCAGTCTTTTCTATTTTTATTCTGAGGCAGGCTGACACTTGCGGGAGGATCCCTGGCCTCACTTGTGATCCTCCTGCCTCGGCCTCCTGGGTCCCCTGGATCACCGCACGGCTATGACTTGTCTCTTGATTTAGATTGCTGTGTCTGTTCCTTCCTGCTTCTTCCTTGGACTGGACTCTCTACCTCTTTTTCTAACAAGGATCTCAGCCATCTCTCCAAGCATGGCCTTGGCTTCCCTCTAGCCCCGCTGGCTGCCCTGCCCACCTGTGGCAAGTGTCCTTGTGTGTGTGTCATCAGCAGCTAAAGAACGTTTCTGATTTCCCTGGTGATTTCTTCTTCATCCATAGTTACCTAGAAGTGTATTATTTAATTTTTAACTTCTTGGAAAATTTTTAGGTTTTCTATTATAGATAGACAGATTTCTATTTTTAGATGTCTTTCTATTGGTTCCTGATTGATTTCTGAGGTGGTCAGGAAACACAAGCCTTAAACTTATTAAGAATCATTTGATGGCACTAGCATGTGCTCGACTTGGTGGGTGTTTGGAACAGCGTGGTGGGTTCTGAGTCTCAGTGGGGCACGGGGGTCAGCCCTTGTACATCAACGCTGCCTTTCTGTCTTCTTGCCCTCTCGGTGACAGACAGTGGAGTGGACAAGTCCAGCTGTGGTTCTGAGTTCGTCTGTTTTTCCATCCGGTTTACCTGTTTTGCTCTGTGTGTTTCGAGGGTGATCATCACAGGCTTACACATTTAGGATTCGGGGGTCTTTGTCTTCAGGACAGGCAGCAGTCTCTGATCCTAGGACAGAGAATCTTCATCATACCATATTATTAGGGAAAACGTCCCACGTAGGTGACAGGAGACACAGGCAGGTGGGACGTGTGCAGCATGCGGTGGAGGAGGCTCTGCACACAGCACTCAATGATAGAGAAGGGAAGGGGGGCAGGCCAGGGGGCAGGCCAGGCTCCCCTCAGCCAGCAACATTTATTGGCGCATCCTTTGTGCTGGCACAGAGAGTACGGCCAAGGACCACTTCTGCCCTCGACTGCAGCGGCGACCCTTACTGGTACCACGCGCGGTTCTGTGTGCAGCGGCGACCCTCACTGGTACCACGCGCGGTTCTGTGTGCAGCGGCGACCCTCACTGGTACCACGCGCGGTTCTGTGTGCAGCGGCGACCCTCACTGGTACCACGCCCGGTTCTGTGTGCAGCGGCGACCCTCACTGGTACCACGCGCGGTTCTGTGTGCACGGCTGTGCGTGCTCGTGTGAGGGCTGTGCAGTGACGGACACCCAGTCAGGGATGGGAAGTCTGGAAGCCGCATGGCTTACTAATTTGCCAGTGTTGCAGCCAGGAAGGACAAGGACAAGCTTCCTCCAGCTCTGGGAGACCCCGAAGTCTAGGCCTGTGGCACTGATGACATTTCTACCTCATTCCTAAAAATGCCCCAGAGGGCGGCTGCCCCTCCAGGAAGGTCCAGGTCTAGGTCCCTAGGACAGGTGGGGCTCAGGAGCTTGTCTGCCACAGGGACTGCCATTCGACCCCACAGGGGAGCCGTGACCCCAGGTGCAAATGGGCCTGCTCTCCCGTGTCCACCTGGGCCAATCCCACAGAAAGGGTCAGGTGGACGTCTGGGTAGGGTCTGCTCACGAGCAAGGGGTATGGAGGTATGAAGCTCCCTCCAGGGGGTGCCAGAGGGTGTGTGGTGTGGTGAGGTCTCAGCTCTCACAGAAGCAAGTGGCAAAGCCGCATGGAGTCCTTGCTCCCTTCTCCTCCAGGAAAAGGTTTGTTGCTGGCGGCTGGAGCTTCCACCTCCATCAGTCCGGGAAGGGCTGAGCACGGCGTGGGCAGCGATCTGTCATAATCACGAACCCAGAGGAACTTCCAGGCAAAACCTCATGGGGAAATGGAGCATCTGGGGCCTGTCCTTGGGGTGCCGCCTGGTGCAGGAGGGCTGCCTGGGCCGCGCTGCGATCAGGGGCGTCTTAGGAGGGTGAGCATCCAAGTGTTCAGCAGATGTGGGTTTTCAACGGGGCGACCGGGGTCCAAATGGAAACGGTGCAGTAAAAGTCAATCCAGTTGTTCTGATTCTTCTCCAAACATGATTTATCTTACGATCATCAGAATTTCGATGAAAGGGGAAACTCAAACCCACTTTCCTCCCCTTGCTGTGACTCACCGGTCCATGTTCCAGGGTGTGAGTCCTGCTGGTTTGGCTGCCCTGGGCCGGCGCTTCCCTGCAAGTTCTATTTTGGGATGCCCATCAGCATTCCTTTCCCCTGAACCTTTGCAACGTCCCGATTGGCCTTCCTGATCCTTCCCAGAAAAGCTGGCAACCTTGAGCTCCTGCTGCAAGCCAGCACGGCCGCCGTCCTTATGTGCAGCACATTTCACTGCTGAAGTCACTTCTTAAGAACCCACGGCGTCGACCCAGAAGGTGTGGCTGCAGAATTCACAATGCTCCCAGGAAGCCTGGGCCTGCCTGAGGCGGCTCGCTCAGCTGCGGGCCTGGGCTGCTGTCCTGAGTGCAGGGCAGCCCCAGCAGGACAGTCACCTAGAGTCGGGTGCGAGGTCGAGTCCTGCTTAAGGAGTGGGGAGATGGTGGGGAGTTCCTGTGGGTGTGGTCTCACCTGCCGTGCTGGGTCTCCTGTGGACCACAAGGTCACGCTCCTGGGGTGGTTTTGAGGATGGCAGGAGGCCAGGCAGGGTGTGATGGGCCTCTGTCTAATGGGCACCTGCTGCAGGTCTTGGAGGTGCAGAGACCAAGGTCCCTCCTGCCTGGGAGCACCGGCTGCCTCAGCGGTACTCAGCAGGCCAGACTGCCCAGAGAGATCAGATTGTGTCCAGGGCACTTTGGCTGCTGTGATTCCAAGGTGGGCAGGAAGGTCACTGCTGGTCCCAGCAGGCAGAGCAGGGCCACGGGTGTGGATTGCTACCCTTGGCATGCGTGTCTGGAAGGGCTTCTCCTCAGAGCATGAGTCCCCACCGCAGTTCAGCACGCGCCCTCACTGATGTCTCCAAGCCTAGTCCAGTGCCACCGGGCCACTTAGCTTTCTCAGAAGCAGCAATGAGCACGTGCCGTGCTTTTTAACCTTCTGCTCCAAGAGTGAGAGTCTGGCTTCCACCCTCTGCCATCTCAGCCCTTCAGACCCCACAGAGGCCAGGCAGGATCAGAGCTGCTGAGCCAGGACCAGCATGGTCAGGCGGAGCGCGGTGTCCAGGGGCTGCTGCTTCTGCCTTCAGAGTTGCTGAAGCCAGCCCTGTCTCAGGCCCTCAGAGGGGCCCTTTGTAGATCCTGATAGAATTCCGTTCCTTGTTAAAGACTGCTTTTCCCTGAGGCTCCTCAAGCTCCTAAGTGACTTTCACCTGCATGTCTTCGGGCTCACGTTGTGTTGCCAAAGTCTGCAGGTTTGGACAGATCCATGTCTTATCCTCCGTGATGGCATCTCACAGCCTAGTTTCACTGTCTCAAAAACCCTGAGCTTCACCTTCCCTGCTCCTTCCAAGCTCTGGACCACGCTGACCTTTTGCGACCTTTCTGGAGTAAGCCTGGTTGGAGACCTAACACTGGCTTCCTTCCCTTGGCAACATCTGTTAGGGCTTCCCCCTTTCCCCTTCCGGGGCTGACCTGCTCATTTCTTTCTGTTGCTGAATGGTCTCCCACTACGTGGATGTACCAGCGTGTGCCGACTTCACCAGGTGAGGAACATCTTGGTGGCTTCCACTGTTTGGCAATCGTGAATGAGATTCGTATGAACGTCCGTGTGTCGGTTTCCATGTGGACAGGTTTTCAATTCAATTGGGGTAGACCCCCCGGTGTGCGGTTTTCTGAATCCCTGGTGACTGGTTGGCTCTGGGGGAGCTGTCCCTGTGTTTTCCAAGTGGCTGCACTGCTCTGCACCCTGTGGCTCAACGTCTCATCAGCACTGGGAATTGTCCGGCTTTTGGATTCTAGCTGTTCTACCAAGGAGGGGAGCCCGACGTCTTTTTGACTTACTTTCCTTAATGATAGATGATGTGAGCATCTCTTTACATGCTGATTCACCACTGGTACATAGTTTTCCCAAGTGTATGTTCTGATCTTCTGTCATATGCAGGTTGAGCTGTTTGTCTTCTGGTTTTTGAGTTTTAGGAGTCCTTCATGGGCTTGGGGTACAAGTCCTCATCAGGCAGGTGTTTTCACGTCCAGTCTGGGCTTGTCTTCGTTCTGGTAACAGTGTCTCAGCAGAGAAGAAGTTTTAAACTTTAATGACGGCTAACTGATCGATGTTTCTATTACGAATTATGCTTTGTATCCAAAAACTCATCCTAAACCCGAGTCACCTAGATTTTCCTTCTGTGTAATCTTCTAGAAGCGTTAGTTCTACATTTCGCACTTAGCTCTGTGACCCGTGGTGAGTGACTTCTGTGGATGGTGGAAGGTGCCTGGATCTTCTCAGGGGCAGGATAGGAATGGAGTGTCCGGTTGCCCCAGTTCCATTTTCTGGGAAGAATGTTTCTCACGGAAAGGCCTTTGCTTCTCTGTTGAGGACGATCGCCTCCTGTGTGTGGGTCTATGGGGCTCCCGTCTGCTCCTTGGTCTGCCCGCCTTCCTTCTGCAGAGAGCACACGGTCTGCCGGCTGCAGCTTCACAGCAGCTCTTGCCACGGGGCGATGCCAGCCTGCCCCCTGTTCTTCTTCAGCATGGTGTGGCTAGACTGAGTTCTGTTGGCTGGCATTTAAACTCTAATCAGTTTGTTAATATCTACAAAATAATTTGCTGGGAATTAGATTGGGATTGCACTGACTGTATAGACCAAATTGATAAGAATCAACATCTTAATATTGACTCTTCTGATCTAAGAACATAGACTATCTCTCCATTTGTTTAGACATTCCTTGATTTATTAGTGTTTCTCGTGTGTCTGATAAATCTATTTATTAGAGACGTCTAATGTTCTCTACATAGATTTTGCATGTATGTTGCTAGGTTTAAATTGTGCTGTTTAAATGTCTGACTCTAGTTGTTCATGGCTGGTGCGTGGGAGAGTGGCTGGTGTGTGTGTGTGTCCTTGTTATAACCAACAGACCTAGGAAGGCGTTGCTTGTTTTTTTTGTTAATCCTTTGGAATACTTAACACAGATAATAATGTCATATGCAAAGGAAGAGTTTTCCCTTTTCTTCACCAATCTGTAATCTCCCAGTTGCTCTCTCCTGGCTCCGCGCGGCCAGGACCTCCTGTCCAACGCTTCGTATGGGTGACGGGAGGAGCTGTCCCTGCCTTTTCTGGGACTTTGAGGGGAACCGTCCGTTCTCTCCGTGAAGCACCATCACAGTCGTTGGGGTCTTGCTGACGGTCTTTTGCAAGCTGAGGGGATTCTCTTACCTTGTATCATGGCTGGATATTGGTTTCGTCAGAAGCTCTTTCTGTGCCAATAGACATAATCGTATGATCATTCCTCACCGGCCTGTCTACAGAGGATGACTGTCTTGTTTCGGAGTTCTGAGCTAGCCACGCGCCTGGAGCTGACCCCGCTTGGTTGTTGTGTGCTTGGATTTATACATTGTTGGCTTTGATTTGTGATGTTTTGCTGAGGGCTTTGGCATCTACGTAGAAGAGATATTGGTCTGAATCTTCTTTTTCTGGCAATTCTTCATCTATTTTTGGTTTTAGGGCAATATCAGCCTCACAGCAGGAATTAGGAAGTGTTCATTCTGTTTCCGTTCTTTTGGAGAATTTGCATAAACCTGTAAACTCACCAGTGAAACTATCTAGGTTGGATGGCATTTTTTTCCTGGAAGATTATTGTTTACTCATTTATTTAAAATATTTGTAGCCTTTTTCAGATGATCAATTTCTTTGTGGAGTTTGTCTTACAAGAAATTGGTCCATTGTTTCAGTTATCAAATCTGTGGGCATTGAGTGGCTAATAGAATCCCTTCCTCACCCCTAAAAGGGCCCATGGTCAGTGCAGATGACCCTGCTGCTTCTGATACTAGTAATGTGTCTCTCCTCTCGTGTTGTTGGTCAGCCTGGATAGGGGTTTGTCAAATTTTTAAATATTTCAAAGAATCAGCTCTTGGTCTTGTTGATTTTCTGTTATGAATTTCATTGATTTTTGTGCTAACTTTTATTATTTCTTTTTTTCTACTTAAACATCATCTGCTCTTTTTTCCCAGTTTTCTAATATGGAAGCTTAGAATATTAATTTTAGTTATGCCTTCTAATATCTGAATCAAACATTATAAATTCCTACAAGTTGTGTTTTCATTTTCATTTATTTAAAAAAAATATTTCTTCAGTTTCTCTTGACTTCTTCTGTGACATGTAGAAGTGTGTGTTTAATTTCCAAAGACTTTGGGATTTTCCCGTGCGTTTCAAAATTTCTGGATTAATTCCATTGTGGTCCAAGCCACGGCTCTCTTGACTCCTATTCTCCTAGGTCTGGTATGTGTCTGCCCTGGTGCTGGTGTGTGTGGGCTGGGAGGAATGTGCTGCTGGGGCGGGTCAAGTGTTCTGAATGTCCGTGTGACCTGGCTGCTGTGTTCAGCCCAGCTGGGGCTCAGCTGGCCTGCGGCTCGGCTCACGCCAGGCTCACGCCAACCTGGGCTGGTTGTCGCCTGTGACCTGAGCTCTAGCACCTTTGCCTCCAGGTTTCTTCAGGGCTTTCCTGGGGTGGGTGCCAGCGGGGTGTCCTCAAGGCGGGGACCTGTCAGGACCCCTCCCCCCAGTGGGTGAGGCGAGCTGGCTGTCCCCTTGCCAGTGACTTGAGGCAGGAGGTCAAGCTGCTAACTTGAGGCCTGTCCCTCCTCCTTCCAGAGCTTGATTCTTGGGATAAGGGTGGGGCAGGGCAGGCAGCACTTGGTCCCCAACCCCACCCACCTCTTGTCAGGACGCCCTCCACATACTGGGTCGGGGCCTGCACCAGGAGGTGGGGTCGCCCTCTCCAGAGCCTCGGCCCCCAGCCCCGTCTCCCTCTGCTCCAGGCCCTCATTCTTGGGGGGCCTCCCACCCTCTCCCTGGGGCAGTTCTCACGTCCATCTGTCCCAGCTGGACTTCTCTGGTGGAGGGTCCTGCCAGGTTCGGTGTCCTACAGCATGCCCTCACCGCAACAGGCGCCCCAGAGACAGCATGGTGGGGCTCCCTGGTCCCTGTCCCCAGGGAGTCAGACCTGCTCAAGTGCCACCTGGCACTCAGGGGCAGCTGAAAATCTGACCCCTTGTTTGGAAATCCCTGCCGCTTTGTTGGTGGTGAACCAAAGGTGTCAGTTCTGTGGCCACAGCGGGGTGACGAGATGACGGGGTGACGGGGTGATGGGGCGGTCAAGGTGATGGGGTGACAGGGTGATGGGGTGACAGGGTGATGGGGTGATGGGGTGATCTGGGTGATGGGGTGATGGGGTGATCTGGGTGATGGGATGATCTGGGTGATGGGGTGACAGGGTGATGGGGTGACAGGGTGATGGGGTGATGGGGTGATCTGGGTGATGGGGTGATGGGGTGATAGGGTGACAGGGTGATGGAGTGACAGGGTGATGGGGAGGGTGGGGTGTTCAAGGTGATGGGGTGATGAGGTTAATGAGTGTAATGAGTGTGATGGGGTGATCGGGTGATCGGGATGATCTGGGTGATGGGGGTGATCAAGGTGATGGGGTGATGGGGTGATGGGGTGATCTGGGTGATGGGGTGATGGGGTGACAGGGTGATGGGGTGATCAAGGTGATGGGGTGATGGGGTGACAGGGTGATGGGGTGATCTGGGTGATGGGATGATCTGGGTGATGGGGTGACAGGGTGATGGGGTGACAGGGTGATGGGGTGATGGGGTGATCTGGGTGATGGGGTGATGGGGTGACAGGGTGACAGGGTGATGGAGTGACAGGGTGATGGGGAGGGTGGGGTGTTCAAGGTGATGGGGTGATGAGGTTAATGAGTGTAATGAGTGTGATGGGGTGATCGGGTGATCGGGATGATCTGGGTGATGGGGGTGATCAAGGTGATGGGGTGATGGGGTGATCTGGGTGATGGGGTGACAGGGTGATGGGGTGATGGGGTGATCTGGGTGATGGGGTGATGGGGTGACAGGGTGATGGGGTGATGGGATGATCTGGGTGATGGGGTGACAGGGTGATGGGGTGACAGGGTGATGGGGTGACGGGATGATCTGGGTGATGGGGTGACAGGGTGATGGGGTGACAGGGTGATGGGGTGACAGGGTGATGGGGTGATGGGGTGATCTGGGTGATGGGGCGATGGGGTGACAGGGTGATGGGGTGATCTGGGTGATGGGATAACAGGGTGATGGGGTGATGGGGTGATCTGGGTGATGGGGTGACAGGGTGATGGGGTGATGGGATGATCTGGGTGATGGGGTGACAGGGTGATGGGGTGATGGGGTGACAGGGTGATGGGGTGATGGAGTGACAGGGTGATGGGGTGATGGGATGATCTGGGTGATGGGGTGACAGGGTGATGGGGTGAGAGGGTGATGGGGTGATGGGATGATCTGGGTGATGGGGTGACAGGGTGATGGGGTGACAGGGTGATCTGGGTGATGGGGTGACAGGGTGATCTGGGTGATGGGGTGACAGGGTGATCTGGGTGAATGGGTGATGGGGTGATCTGGGTGATGGGGTGATCTGGGTGATGGGGTGACAGGGTGATGGGGTGACAGGGTGATGGGGTGATCAAGGTGATGGGGTGACAGGGTGATCTGGGTGAATGGGTGATGGGGTGATCTGGGTGATGGGGTGATCTGGGTGATGGGGTGACAGGGTGATGGGGTGACAGGGTGATGGGGTGATCAAGGTGATGGGGTGACAGGGTGATGGGGTGACAGGGTGATCTGGGTGATGGGGTGACAGGGTGATCTGGGTGATGGGGTGACAGGGTGATCTGGGTGATGGGGTGATCTGGGTGATGGGGTGACAGGGTGATGGGGTAAAGGGTTATGGGGTGATGGGATGATCTGTGTGATGGGGTGACGGGGTGATCTGGGTGATGGGGTGACAGGGTGATCTGGGTGATGGGGTGACAGGGTGATGGGGTGACAGGGTGATGGGGTAAAGGGTGATCTGGGTGATGGGGTGATCTGGGTGATGGGGTGACAGGGTGATCTGGGTGATGGGGTGACAGGGTGATCCGGGTGATGGGGTGACAGGGTGATGGGGTGACAGGGTGATGGGGTAAAGGGTGATCTGGGTGATGGGGTGATCTGGGTGATGGGGTGATCTGGGTGATGGGGTAAAGGGTGATCTGGGTGATGGGGTGATCTGGGTGATGGGGTGACGGGGTGATGGGGTGCTTGAGGTGCTCGGGAGGACAGCTCCAGGAGCTGGAATGAATCACTGTATGCAGTGGGCCCCACGCCCCTCTGCAGACCTATCTTTCAACTCTGTGGCGACCTGGGCTGCCCGGGGGCACTTCCGGAGCCAGCCAGGCTGGCGAGCTCTGAGCACATGGGTGGGGGTGGGAGGCGGGAGTCCCAGGTGAGGAGGTCAGGGGTCCCAGGTGAGGGCAAGGGAGCCCTGGGTGGGGCTCGCCTTTATGTCCCCTCTTGTGTAACTGGACCTGGGGCAACAGCCTGGAGCGTCCACTCTTACAAGGAATTTTGGCTTTCTAAATTCCAAATCTTTCCTCATTTTGACTCTCAGAGCATTTCCAGCCCCAGGGAAAGGGTGAAGGGACAGGATGGCTCTATGGCTCTGCTGGGTGGACCCTCCAGAAGAAAGCAGAAAGCCATGGTCACCGGACAGTGGGCCTCCCAGGGTCAGGGCATCAGAGCTGGCAGAGCTGGAGTGGCGCAACCCACCCACTCCCTTCTCTCCCGGACACTGTCCCCTGCCAAACCAACCAAGGCTGCAGGACTTTCCCTTGGAGTCACAACAGGCTGCTCCTCCCACACGGGGCCTGTGGCAGCTCAGACAGAGCCCTGCCGAGCTCATGAAGACAGGCTACAGCCACCAACCACCACCTGGCCTGGCCTCTTGCCTCCTGCCTGCCTCCAAATGTGCCTTCCTAAGGATCTGGAGGCCTCCTGCCTCTCCTGGCCCAGCCTGACCCATACCTGAGGGCCTGCAGGAGCAGGTGGCCAGCCTACCTGCACACAGGCCTCTGCCCTCCTCTCTGACCACTGGGATAGCAAGAATCACAAGGACCAAGCACATGAGTGTTGTCAAGGGTGCAGAGGCTGGGCAGTCTCACTGCAGCGGGAGGGCGGGGTGGAGGGGTCCAGCCCACACCTGCCACCCAGCAGCTGCACCCACCGGCCAGCACCCACCTGCCACCCAGGTGCACCCGCCACCCAGCAACACGCCTGCCACCCAGCACACACCACCCAGGCTCACCCACTAGCCAGCACCCACCTGCCACCCAGCACACACCACCCAGCACACGCCCTTCACCCAGCGGCCACCCTCCACCCAGCACACACCGGCCGATGTGCTCTAGAGGGAGGAGGACTGTGGCTACAGGGATGCTTGTGTGTCACACATTAGCAGCTGCCACCCTAACAGCTGAGAATGGACAGGGCTAAGTGTCCCTCGCCTGCAGCGTGGATTGACTGACCAGCACATCAGTGGAGTAGCACTCGGCCAGAGGGTGACCAGGAGCAAGAGCACCTGAACAGCAAGCCAAGGCTGTGTGTGGGACTCCACTGGTAGGACCTCTGGAGGTGCCAGAAATGCAGGGCAGAGGTGGGAGCCTGGCTGGGGGTAGGAAGGTGTCGTGGCTGTGTGACGGGTGGGGGCTGTGTGACGGGTGGGGGCTGTGCGACGGGTGGGGGCTGTGCGACGGGTGGGGGCTGTGCGACGGGTGGGGGCTGTGCGACGGGTGGGGGCTGTGTGACGGGTGGGGGCTGTGTGACGGGTGGGGGCTGTGCAGTTGTCACAACACCGCAGAGGGCGAATTCAGTGTGTGCCAGTTAAAAACGTTACCCATGTGTGAAAAGCTACTTGTGGCCTTAGAAGCCAGCACTACGGTCCCTGTCAGGGTACTGGGAGCAGCCAGGGAACACACTGCTGGCTTGGTCCCTGCTCTTTGATCTGGTACCCGTAACGTGAGCAGATTCAAGCTCCCCTGTAATTCATGAGTGTTGATTGGTACATATGCCCTTTATTTTTGGTGACAGCTGAGAATGGACAGGGCTAAGTGTCCCTCGCACCCAAGGGCACTTAACCACTGAGCCACATCCCCAGTCCTTTTTAGTTTTTATTTACAGACAGGGTTTCACTAAGCTGCTTAGGACCTTGCTAAGTTGCTGAGGCTGGTCTTGAACTTGAGGTCTTCCTGCCTCAGCCTCCCAAGCTGCTGAGATTACAGGTATGTGCCACCATGGAAGAGCTGTTCTTTAGTTAAAGTTTCATTTTAAAAGTACAAAAGAATAAAATGAGTAATTTGGGGTGACAACTTAGAGTTTATAGAGAACAACGGGGGCCCACCTCTGAGGCTCCCTGACCTTCCCCGCCCACACATCCTCAGGCAGGCCCAGCCTGCCCAGTTCTGGCTCAGTGCTCTGTTTAATTTGAAAATATAACCTCAGAGCAAATGCCTGTCCCGAGCTGGTGGAAAGCAAGCTGGCCGGGTGCCACTCCTGACACAGTCCCCTGGGTGGAGCAGGACCTGGGAACCCGCTACTGGCTCCTATAGGCCCCAAAGACTCAGCAAAGTCACCTCCTGTGATGAGTGACGCAGGACAGAGCCACTTTCCTGGTGGAGGAGATGTGTTCTCCCTGGTCCTTTCCTCCCCGAGGCGTGTTCTTGCCCACTGTCACGTGGGAGCACTGAAGCAGGCGCTGGCCGACTCTCGGCCGCCACTGCCCTCCTGGAGGCCCGGGCTCCCTCCTGGTTACCCTGTGCTGGTCTGCAGAGAGTCGGGGCCCCAGGTCTCTAAGGCCAGGCTGTCGAGGGGGACCAGTGCCCTTCTGTCCTCGGGGAACTTACCTGCTGTCCTCCCTGGCAGCGGAGCACCAGCCTGTCCCCAGCCCCAGCTCCAGCAGTCCCTGGGCTCCGCCTGCAGCGGGCACTTGCTCCTACTCCACCAGCCTCCAGAATGTGAGCACTGGGTTCCTGTGACTTGTCCCCGCCTGCGGGGCTCATGCCGTGGTGGCTGGGATGCACAGGGGGCTGGCATTCCCCATACTCTGGTCACCTTCACCTTTCAGGGAGAACTTTGTGACCTGCTGTGCAGATGTCCTGCCCCAGGCCTCCAGTCCACAGCCCACCTGGATCTGGGAGAATCTGTGCATCCAAACTCCGGTGACAGCTGTCAGGGGCTTTAAGTTGCCCTTTGTATAACATCAGAAATCTCTGGCTTGGCCACACGGCGTCCTGACTGATGGGACTGCCTGCCAGCCACTGGGACCTTTGCAGACCCCTCGCCCAGGACTGCCTTTCCCATCCCTGTTCCAGAGCAGAGGCCTTCTCTGTCCACTCTGCAGCTGACCCTGGCGTTCTCAGGTCAGTGTCCTGCCAGTCTAGGGCAGGATCTTGCAGGCCCTCAGTCCTGATGACATGCACAGTGAGTTCTTCGTCCCTCCCCTCACTTGGCGGGGTGCTCTGGAAGGCGAAGAGGACGCTCCCCTTCCCACCCCTACATCCCAGCTCCTAGCGGAATGCTCGCACAAACCCAGTCCTGCTGAATATTCTAGGTGAAATGACTCCCTTGCTTTGTAGATAAAGGTCCCCTGAGGCCTGGTGACAGCCAGGAAGAGACCCCAGCCCCCTGCCCTCCTCCCTGTGCTCTTCTCTCCCTCACTGCTGGTCTCCAAGGAAAGGGGTGTGGAACGAACATTCCACCCCCGCCCCCCACAGTCGCAGCCTGAGGGACTGGAAGTGACAGACCCTCTGACCACCCCGAGGGCTTCCCACACAGCTGAGCTCCTTCTCTGCTAAACTCTGGGTGCCACGAGGTGCAGAGGAAGCAGCCTAGAGATGCGTGATCACAGTGTCAGACTCACAGGCAGCAGAAGAGAGGCAGAGCAGAGTTTGAATCCATGGGGAATGAGCTCAGAGAAGTGCAGAGGCTTCTACAGACCAGGACCCAGGAATCCTGGTGGCACATATCCAGCAGTGGATGTTGTCAACTGCAGATTCACTCTAATCCACCTGCCTGGGCTACTTGGGCCATGTGGCTCACCTGGCCAGCTGTTCACCTGGCCAGGCTGTGACTCCCCACCTCACAGATGAGGACACCCAGATAAGATGGGCACAGTGACTGGCTCAGGGTCACGCAGCTGGCTGGGGGGCAGAGCTGGGGCAGATCCAGGCCAGAAGCAGCTCCAGTTACCTGGATCCTCATACTGCAGCCATGGCCGCTGACCACCAGCACAGCCACAGGCCACTCTGGTGTCCACTTCCACATAGGTAGCAGCTGTGACCACCATGGTCAATCTAGCAGGTTATGGCGAGGGGCGAAGGGGGATAAGAAAAATAAAGACTCACACACTTGCAGATGTTTTTGAAGATAAATCTGGGGTCAGGTGGAGCACTCCTCTCTGATGGAGAAGCAGGTCTCTTGATCTTTGATGGAGAAGCAGGTCTAAAGAATTACACCAGCAATCTTTATCATATATGTCTCATTAATCAGATTAAAGATGCAAGTGTTATTCTTTGTACCCAGAAAGTTACAGGGCTGCAACATTATGCAGCTTTTCTGCAGCTACATTCTACAGTTGTGATGTGCAATGTTAGGAGAATGGAGCAGCTCTCCAGAAAGTCCATTGTTCAAAGTTACTGTTAGGCAGGCAGGTTCAGGAGCAGCGAGCTGGTGAAACATTGTGGTTGTCTAGCAAGAAGGTTCCTCTATCCCCAGGAGCTGTGTGCCTGAGGTCAAGGTCGAGGCTGATAAGACTCCAGCACCGAGCCTCCTCCTGGAGGGTGTTACCATAGCAACTAGGCATCCCCTACCTTTGCCCAGAAACTTTCCCAGGCACCAGGCATGCCACAGCCATGAGGCCATCAGGGACCCCGATGTCAGACCCTGCTCTCCCGTTCTCTGTCATCGCTCTCTACATATAGACACCCTAAAAACTAATGACTTAAGATGACACTTTGTTACAGTCTTTTGTGGCCCCAGAGGTTGATGGGGCTCAGCAGGGTTCCCTGGGTCTCTCTGCAGCTGCAGGCCCAGGGAGCCAGACTCTCCTGGGCTGGGCTTTCAACGTGGCACCTCCCTGGCAGGCAGTCGGAGCTGGCTGTTATCTGGGAGCTCAACTGAGGCCCCTATCTGGCCTCCCCATGTGGCTTGACCTCTCACACCTTGGCTGTGATGAGAGGACATGCTGCCAACAGTAGCGAGTGTTCTAGGAACAGGAAATGGAAGTCCCCGGGCCAGCTAAGGGCCACGCAGCAATGGGCACAGCGTCCTTACTGTGCTCCACTGGCTAGGGCAGACCCAAGGTCAGCAGGTCCAGGAATGAGCAAATGTCTCACCTCTGGACTGGACAAGGTCAGCTTCCAGGAGCCTGTGTCATGGAGGCAGGGTCAGAGCCATCTTTGGAAAACTCCAATCTGCCACCCTGACCCCGGCAAAGAAGACGGCCTCCACGCAGAGCCCTTGGGATAAAGCTTTGCCAACTGCCCAGGAGAGGACAGGCCACGCCCGAGTCCCTGCTGGCCTGGGGGAGCCTGGTCTGGGGCGTGGAGACAACTGAGGACCAGGCTCTTGCCCAGCCGCTCTCCAGGCCTCAGATCCTCACCTGAAATGGGTCGGGACCCTCTGGAGACCTCTTTGGGAACATCGTGAGCTTCATCTGAGTCCAGGGCTACAGCCACCAGCTCCTTGGACACCTGATCAGGGCCTCTCCCCAGCCACCGTGTGACTGGTCGCTGGAGGTCAAGATTGCTCCACACAACCGTTGCTGGTGACCTGGTGTGCGGGGAGTGGGAGTCCTCCACTGCTGCAGAAATGGGGAGAGGGCGAGGGGGCAAAGGTGGGGCCCAGCACTTTCCACTAATGCGCAAAGCAGAAGACTGAGCCGGCTGCGGCTGCCAGGTGTTAACGATTTCCTCGCCGCCGCAGGGGAAACGGAGGAGCCCGAAGCCCCGGCCCCGCAGATGAATGGCCGGCGTGGTGTTAAGTCCCGCATTTAACAGCTTGATTAATGGGCTGGAGGAGAGTGACGGCTAATGAAACGTGCAGGTGGCCGCCTGAGGGTCGGCCACTAAGGTAACAACGGATGCCAGACATGGGTGCCTGCAGGGAGTCCTGCACCCAAAATGCCCTCCTCACTTCGAATGTGAGGAAACCATCCATTGTTAGTTCACCCGAGGTGTTAGCCAGCACCCAGGACACGCAGGCCCCCCAGGAGGCGGAGATACGGGCCCAGAATTCTCGAGACTCGCAGACCAAGGAACTCAAAGTGGAAAACGCTCAAGATGTTGCCATGCGATGAGGAAGAGCTCTCCCCAGCACAGGGCCATGAAACCTCAGAGACGGGCGCAGCCCTAGGTGCGGAGGAGACCCCACCCACAGAGACAGCCCTTTCCTGGAGGGTCCCCACCACGGGGCGGAGAAGGTGGGAGCCTCCACAGATTCAGCCCCTGTGCTCCCCAGGCCCCTGGCCTCTAGCCTGGAGGCCCTGCCTCTCTGAGCTGCCACTCCCCGCTCACTTGGTGGCCAAGGCCTTCACACGGTGCTTCCCGTCTGCTGCCATTCCACTGCTGGCTCTGGCCTTCCCACCCGCCCAGCTGCCCCAAGCCAGGGCCCGGCCATCCTCTGCTCACAGGCTCCCCGTGGCCCCCCATGCTGCCTGGCCTCAGGTCCTGCCGCCGGGCATTGCCCGCCCTCCAACTCCACACCCACCTCCCTGCACAGTGCGCAGACCCCGGCCCCCCCCAATGACTGCCCCAGGTGCTAGGGCTCAGCCCTGGGTCCTGCCCTGTCGCTCTCCAGGCTCCTTCTGGATCCCCCCAGATCCCCTCCTGCCCGAGGCTCTGCCAGGTCTTGGGCTCCGAGGCAGGGGTGGGACACCCGTGAGAGCTCCCGCCTGGTGGCCCTGGGGAGGAGACCAGGAGTGAGCCAGAGTCCAGGGGACTGGCCAGGCGAGGGTCCCTGCAGTCCAGCCCACAGACGGAGGCGGAGCCAGCGCCCGGCCTCCCAGGTCCAGGCTCAGCAGGTTCGTGTCCTCACCACACCGTGCCGCCTTGTCACAGAGGTGGGGTGGCAGTAGCCTATGCCAGCCACACAGCTGGCACTCGATGGGGACCCTGCAGCCGGATCCAGGGCCAATCAGTGGCGTGGCTCCAGAGCTGAGTGGTGTGGAGTGCAGTGAGTGGCACAGGGCTGGGCACCGCTGAGGAAGCCGTTGCCTGCCAGACCCGGGTCCTCTGCTCCCGCCCCTAGCCCACCGCCACTGCTGCTGGGTCCCCCTACATCCCCACAGTGACTGTGTGCTGCACAACCCTGTCCTCACTGGCTCAAGTCCAGTCTCGCCTCTCTCACCCTTTGCCCCTCTGTGGCCAGGTGACTGTGCCCTCCCCTCCTGCCCCTCTCCTATGGGCTCCTGTCATCCAGCCCTGCCTGCACTCTGGGCTTCGGCCGCTCCTCCAGCACCCCAGGGCCTGGCTCCCGCTTGGGGTCTCTGCAGACAGAGCCGCCAGCCCGCAGCCTCCTGGGCCCCTCCTCGCAGGCAGCTCTCCTCACCTGAAGCTCTAGTCTGCCAACACTCCCTTTGGGACACCTCCCTCCCCAGGGGTCAGCAGGAGCCTCTGCCCATCTCCCTGGCACCCAGCACCTCCTGGGCCCATGATTGCAGCTGGCTGTCCCCACTAGGTGGGAGCCCCAGGGCAGCCCGCCGGTGTGAACGGAGTCTGCAAGCCTGGCTCAGGTGCTGTCCTGCTGAGTCCAGCCGAGGGCGAGGGCTCATCTTCAGGCCCCGCAGTCCTCTGCTTTCCCTGCCGCCCCACCTTGGCCGCTGCAGGAGCAGCCTGTTTGCCACACACAGGAGCCATGCTGGAAGCTGTGGGGGCCTCCTGGCCTGAAGGAGCCAGCGCCAGGCTGCAGGAGGACAAACACAGGGACTCATGTCCCCTGCCGCCCTCCCGGGCTCACACCACCTCTGCTGAGCCCAGAGCTCCTCTGAGGCCAGCTCCCAGACACGTGGTGGGCGTGGCCACGTCCTGGTTTGTGCTGTACGGGGACACTGTGGATCAGCATGTGAAGTGGTCACCTTCAGTGGTGCCCCAGAACCCAGAGCAGCAAGGTGCAGGTCCTCAGCCACCAGGCAAGGGCCAGATGCCATCTCAAGGTGGCCCGCCCTTTGTTGCTCCCCACTGTGTCTCCCTGTGCTGTCACCTCCCCATCTGCAGGCGGAGTGGTCCTCACAGGCCCAGCCCTGCATGGTGACTGGGGACGCTGGTAGAGCAGTGCCTTGTGCACCCTGTGGGGGCCAGCCCCTGGGCCAAGGGCAGAATGGCCAGAAGCTGGCGTGAAAACAGGGTCCCTGGAGGGTGCCCTGGGTCTGTGGTGACAACCTGTGACATCTCCTGGTCCTTTTCATGGCTGTGGAACAGTTTACCTCTTAAAAGTAGACCCAGGGCTGGGGAGTGGCTTAGGGCAGACACTTGCCCCCGTGTGCCAAGCCTGGGATCCCTACCCCACCCCACCCAGACCCAGAAGCACTGGATGAGGCAGGGCCGAAGGAGAGAGTCCGTGATAGCCGCGGGCTGAGTCTTGCAGAAGGATGTCACACACAGAGCAGAAGGGTCCCCGCGGCCAAGGAGGCGGCCCACAGGGTCCGGCCACAGGTTCCTTTCCACCCACGGCTCCGGCCCCACCCCCACCAGCAGCACCAGGCCACGGCTCTGGTGCACATCTGCCCACCCCGTAAAGCAGCAGCTGCCAGTCACCCAGATGTCACTTTGTAAATCTGCTGGATGACTCGGTGGGTCGGAGGGGCCGGCAGGTTTATGAGGTGCCACTTCTGTGATTCATGGGCCAGGAGGCTGCACGGGCAGGATGGGGGTGGGACATGGAAACAAATACTAGAGTGAGCACACACACATGTGCACACACAGCCCACATACATGCACATAAACACACACATGTGCACACACACACATGCACATAAACACACACACATGTGCACACACAGCCCACATACATGCACATAAACACACACACATGTGTACACACACACATGCACACATTCACACCCATATACAGACACGCATAGATACATACAAACACCTTGCACACACACAGAGACACATGCATATACACACTCACATGTACCCACACATGTTTATGCATACACACACACAGGACTCACATACATACCTAGGTACACCTCGCCATACACACTTACACCCTCACATATGTACACACACCCACACACACCGGGGACCTCAACCTTGCTGGATTATCAGAGACCGTGAATGCATTTCCTTTCGGAATTGACTCCATGGGCTGTGGCTACCAGTGGAAGAACACGATATTAAAATTCTGAAATAATTTAAGTGAAAATCTGGACCTCTGTCTTTGAACAGATGACATGCCCATAAAACCGGGTCTTCTCCGTGTTAGAATGTGCGTTAGCGATTTGAATTGAATACTTGCAGTCAGGAAGACTCTGTTAGCTTCCGTTCATGGGAAGGCGGGGGAACCTGAGAGCCGAGACTTCTGTGGAGCCTGCGTGTCCCGGCCCGCGGTCGTCTCAGGCCGGCCTAGCGGCTACTCCTTAAAGACACACAGTTTTCCGTATTGCCCAGGGAAGATTCATTTATGCCCAAGTCCACATGCACAAGTAGCAGCAGCTGGAGCCAGTGTCCGCTGGGTCCCATGTGTCCCCTGGGAGACCGTGCCTGAGTGACCGACAGCAGAATGTGGAGACATGCCTGACAAATGCCCTCAAACAGGAGTCGCCACTTCGCAGCGAGGACATGGGCCATGCTGCGGGAGCATGACTCTTCCAAGTCCCTCTCCTGGAGGGACTTAGTCTGCCTGGAGCTGCAGCCGGTCCTGGGGTTTTCTCAGCTTCTCCAGTCGTCCCCCCCAGGGCATGGAAACTGGACAGTCCCCTGTCAGGACCCCTCGGCCCTCCCGAGGCAGCACACTGAAGACCCTCGTCACAGTGCATTAAGGTGATGAAGAGAGGAGGGTAAATAAGGGGACGGGACATTTTCTCAATTTCCTGGTTAAACAGGGGATGCACCCTCATCAGACTCGAGGTCACGTAGAGATGAACCGTGTGTGATGTCACCACGGCCCTGGCCTCCCTGCCAGAGCAACCCAGAGCCCGCAAGGCAGAGCTTCCTGGCGCCCAGCACTCCTGAGGCCGGCCAGAGAGAGCCAGGCCTTGCCATTCGCTGCAGGCAGCAGCGTCTCTGACGGACACTGGGCGATGTGCAGAAGCTGCAATGCGTCTGCGCGAGAGCAGGCTGGCCAGAGGAAGGCGCGTCCGAGGGTTCCTCTAAAGACGGCGGGTGGGACAGCTGCGGAAGGCGGGCCTGCAGCTGGGAGCTGTGGCAGCCGAGCTGGCCATGAGTGAGGGGGCCCTGGACCTCAGAGAAGCTGCGAGTGGGGACAGGTGCAGAGGGAGGAAGGACAGACTCCAGCTCAACGTGTAGGGGGAGTGGAGCATGGCTCCGGGTCCTGCCTTGGGAGCCGAGATGCCGGACCATGGAACCGCTCGAAGGGAGGGGAACAGAGAAACACTGTCACGGAGATCAAGGGAGGAGATTTCTAAAAACAGCGAGACCTGGAAGAAGGGATCCTCTACTTCTTACCATGTCGAGAGAACTCCTCACTGTGACACACTGAACACAGCTCCCAGCAGAACAGGACACGTCTTTTCCTCCTCGTGCTGGGTTAGTGAGAAGTTCAGAGCCCTGTTTGAGCCTGAAACAAGGACTCGCGAGCTGGAGGGGTGGCCCGGCTGTTGAACATGACATCTGCCTGCCCTGGTGGCCCAATTCCTGGATTTAACAGGACAATTGTTTAGGGTCAGTGCACAAACCTGGACGCTTGAGGCAGCTATAAGTGAAATGAGAGAACTTCTGATAAAGCCAGGCCCCTAAGGTGTGAGAGTTGAAACTTGGGGGGCAGAGCAGGCCTGCTGAAAGAGATGAGTTTTCTTTGGGCAGACCTCAAAAAAGAAAAAGTGTCTGCATTTGTCTACTTTCTGTTGCTATAACAAAATAACTGGAACTAGATACTTGGAAAGAAAAGAGGTTTATGTAGTTCACAGTTTTGGGGGTGACTGTTCAAGACAGTGGGCCCCTTATGTTGGGCCTCTGGTGGGGGCTGCCTAGCTGATCCTACCATAGCAGAGAAGCAGAACGGGAATCAGCCAGGTGGGAGGGGCAGAGCTCGCGGTACAGCCCTGCTTTACAGCAAGAGCTAAGCGGGATCCCGAGAGAACTCATCAGCTGCTCCTGAGGGCAGTTCCCTCAGTGCCCTACTGGCCTTCCCCAGGGGCCCCTCTTAGAGGGGGCACTGCCCTCAATCTCCCTGCATGGGTGGACAAGTTTCCACGCAGGAGCCTTCACAGGACAAATCATGCCCAATCACCCCAGCACCCCAAAGTATTCCTGCTAAGGGCCACAACACGAGAGTTGGCTCCTGGAATTCCCACTCCTTGTGTGGGGAAAGGGCTGAGCACTTCGTCTGAAGAGTCTCGGTGGGCTACGTACCCAGATGCCTGGAAGATGCAAATGTGACGGAATCTGCCTTAAGCTCAAGCGTCAACAGGTGGAGTTGTTGGAGCATGAGTTCACTACAAAAGCAGTTCCCACCAGGGAGGAAGCCACCGGGTGCAAGAGGCCACAGTCACCACGGAGTGCTGGCTGTGAACCCTGAAGACGGAGGGGGCGTGCTTGTTAGAGCTGCCCACCTGCTGGAACGTTTTATATTTTTTGAGAAATAAGAGATTTTGAAGGTTTGGTGGCAACAAATGATCAAATAAATGAACAAGCAGGTACAGAATAGAACCAAAGTATGAAAAATAGAACTAAGTATGAAAAATATGCTAGCCAAGTTCAGAAACTCGGGAAACAGAGAGACACAGGTTGATGCAGCTGAAGAGACACTCAGCAAGGCGGAAGGCAGCTCTGAACACCTTGGATAGGATCAAAGTGTAAAGCGGTGGGAGATGGGGGGTAGGAAGACGGGGTGGAGCGCACGGGTCAGAGGCGAGAATCCAAGAGGTACCGGGGATTGTCCAGAATGGCTGAATGGTGTCCTGTGATATCCAAGTTGAGCAACTCCGTGAACACCAAACAGAAGATCACAGTAAGTTCAGCCACATCAAGGGCAGAGAGAGGACAGTGTTGGCCTGAAGGTGAGCAGTTTGACATTTCAACATCACAGGAGCGGGAGGAAGGCAGAATCGTCCCCAGCACATGGAAAGCAGAGAGTCTCATCCTAAAATCCCCGGTCCTGGATCTTTATCTTCCCCCACGAGGAGGAAAGGAGGCTCAGACCAACGAAATGGAGACCACCGCATAGCAAAGGACCACAGATTAATAAGCACAGGGTGGATCTAAAGAGTAAATGAAGACGCGCTGTGTCTCAGTGACCCCTGGGTGAAGCAAGTGGCGGAAGCAGGGTGGACAGGGTGGGAGGGTCATCAGAGCAAGAATTCCACAGTCCTTTAATTTTTAGAGACAAAAGCAAAGAGAGTTGGGAAATGAAGGAATAAAAGAAGAGCAAATACCCAGAGGAAAGGCGTTTTGACCATATTAATATCAGACAGGATTTATTAGAAACAACGAAGGTCACCCCACTTTGAAAAAATATCCACCCCATCAGGAAAATGTGACTATTTTAGTCTTGTGTAACTTAATATTGTTTCCAGATTTATTAAAATAAAATTGTCAGAATCACTAATGATGTCAATCATTAAGATGATTTTATTATTCAATTACAATAAATTATAAAAATTAATAAGAGAACTTGATAAAAATCACCAACCTAATGACTTTTAACGTGCCACCCCTAGTGATCAATAATACCTCAAGGAGACAGCACTCGGGATACACAAGATTTAAACCACATAGTTAAAATCAAGGTCTTGGGGCTGGGGCGCTTGCCTAGCATGTGTGAGGCACTGGTTTCGATTCCCAGCACCACATAAAAATGAAATGAATAAAATAAAGGCACGCTGTCCGTATAAAGAATATTTCTGTTAGAGGAGTCTTTATTTCTAAAAAATAAATAAATAAATAATTAAATTAAATTAAATCTGGGTCTAAAAGGCATGTATAAAACATTGCCCCAAAGCTGAAAATACACATCTTTCAAGAACACATGAATTGTTTCCAAAAATTGACCATCAAAAAAATTGGCTCAGGGGAAGAGCACGCCCCCAGAATGCACGAGGCCCCAGGCCAGCACCATGGAAACAGACAAAGGCCCCAAATGTTCAAAAAGTTGGTATCACATAGACTATATTATCACACCATATTGCAATTAAGTTATACAACAGCAGAAAGAGGAGTCATCAACGGGTGTGCCACTAATCTAGCTGAACTGGCTGCTCGACCCACTCCTGAGCCCTCGCTCCCTCCAGGGCTACAGGCAGCTTCTGGCTGGGGTCTGGCTGGTTGTTCTCCAGGCCTCTTGCAAACTGCCCTCCCACACTTTTCTCACCTCGCTGTCACCCTGCAGGAGAGGTCTCCTGATGCCACTCATTCAACAAATCGCTACGGAGACCTCTGAAATCAAGATCCCACCCGTGGCCCTGCTGTTCCCTAGGGTCCTCCCCGAGGTCCTGGGGCACAGGGTCGGCTATTGCTTCCTCTCAGGTCCTGGGTAGGACCTCAGCAGGCGGCCAGAGGCCTCAGGGTGCAGGCTAGTCCCAGTTCCAAAGGGAATCACCCACTCTCCCTCCCTCCACCCCAGGCCTCCTCGGGAGACATCAGCTCCCAAGCCTCAGTTCAGGAGCAGATGAGTGAGGACACCTGGAGGGACCACAGGTGGCCCACAGCAGGGTGGCAGTAGCCCTGCCCAACAGTGTCTGCTGAAAGCAGAGGTAAGAGAGGACTGTGGGTGGGGAGCTGGGCTGGGACCTGCAGCCCTCAGCTGCCCCCGCCTCCAGGGTTGCATTTCTCGTCCTGCAGCGCCTGCCTGCCGTGGTGTAGTGAGGAGCTTCCCCAGGGCCTGCCGGCTCCAGGCTCTCGCAGGACCAGGTGAAAGCCCCTCTTTGTTCCCAAACTAGTGAAGAGCTCAGCTCCCAGGCTGAAAGGTGGGAGCGATGGAGGGACCGTCAGCCAGGAGCAGCGCTGCGCAGGACCAGGTGCAAAGCGCTGAGGAAACCAGAGGGAACCCAATCGCACGTGGTGCCTGCCCGCGCCGGGGGCTGCAGGCTTTGCAGGAGCAGCGGCTCTCAGGTGGGCATCTCGAGGGTGACTGGCAGTTTTCTGGGCAGCAATTGTGGAGAATTCTCCAAAAGGAGAGCGGAGGCGAAGAAGAAAAGTGTGTTTCCAGGATTTCTTCCGAGATGGGGCAACAATTGCGGCTGCCCTGAGGAGTGGGGCCCCCAGAAGTATTCTCCAGCAGAATGTTCTGGAGCAACTGGAAGGCTGGTGTGTGGCCCACAGAGTCACAGGCTTTCAGCCACAGGCTGTACCTGGTCAAAGTCGAGGCAGGTGTTAGTCGGCGGTCCCGGTTACAGAGGACAAAGGCTGACTGCGTGGAGTCCGCATTGCCCCCCGGGGAAGCCAGGGAGCTGCGGCTGTGGCCCAGGGTCAGCAGCCTCTCACCGCCCGGACGCGGGGTGCACCAGAGCCAGCCCCTGCTGCGTGGCCCCTGTCATTTCGGAGGAACCTCAGCAGAACAGCACATCCATTGTGACCAGTGGGTACCTCAAGTGGGGACCTTCACGGCCCTTGTTCTGTCCCTTCTTGATATACAGCTTGGTCTGATTTTATGTAGAATGAGGTGTTAAAAAGCACATATTTGTGCATATTGAAGTGACATTATAATAAAAATAATATGACAATGTTGGGTATCTATAAAAATTGTTTTTCCTTAAATGTGTCTGTATACTCTTCAGGTCTGAGAAACCCAGATCATTTTATTTTCTTTTAAAATAATTGCATCTATATGCCATAATGCTAATATACCATAACATTTTGCTTTTATCCTATTTTTTCAATGTTCAAAACTCTGCTTTTCATTATCAAAAAAGCCAGACTTTTTTATTCTATCCTCAGATCCACTCTGTAACATAAATAACATGACATTCCATTAAATTAGCCTTCATAAAATGTTACAGTACAGTTTTTTAAAAAAATGATGAAAAACGGGAAAACATCAATGACTTTTTATCAGAGAAATTTCCTTCACCTCTGAAGAAGACTGGAATTAATTTACGTAGCCCTGAATATAGAAAAGGGGGACGGACGGAACTGGCCAAGTTCTTTCTCAAATAGCAAAACTGAAACTCTCGAAGGTGGATGTTTCTCGTAGTTCTCATACAAAAGAGAGACCTCGAAGATCCGTCTTCACCTGGACGGGTTGCATAGTCAGGTGGACGGCTCGTGCTGGTGGGTGTAAAGCCAGCCTGCCCCGTGCATGGACCGGGCCCTGCTCAGAAGTCATGCCAGCTTTTCAGAGGAGATCACATCCCTTTGAAATTCCCTGACAGAAGAAATTCCACCTCTGCTTTTTATTATACTGCTGCATTCACTCTTCTATTAGGATAAAAAGAAACACATTCTGTTCTTTAAACAATGGAAAAGGGAACTGTCCCTCTCACCAGCTTGTCTTTCCTGGGGATTCTAATCCATTCATATCCTCAAAGGCGTTTTCATTCTTTGGGAATGATTTGAGGGCTAACTAATATCAGCCCCTTGGGAACAGCAGTAAAAGCTACCCACACCCTTGCATGAAGGAGGCTAGCTCAAGCCTCTCCCCAGCCACAGATGCCATTGAAGAAGCTTGGGAACTAAATAGATGGGCAAAATGTCCAGGCAGTTCTGCAGAGAATGTTCTGGAAGGGTAGAACCTGGGCCCAGGGCCTGGAACGGTGGGGTCTGGCTCCCACTGTCCCTCCTCACTCGCAGGAGCACAGGAGGCCTGGTGTGGGTGTGGTGTGAGCAGGACGCAGCTTCCTTCTCCTGACTCTGGAGTGAAGAGCCCTTACCAAGGGCACCCTTTGGGGGGGGACTGGAGCCTTCAGCTGGGGTCCTGATTATTGTCACAACAGTCACGGGAACTTTTTGAACTAGGAAACTAGTTTTGAGTAGAAAGTTCAGGGAAGACTGAAAAGAATAGTGAGTGACTTAATATCGTCCTAAAGTCAGGGTTTCACTGGCAATAAGATGCTCTGTGTGCCTTGAAGTATGCACCTTTCCTATATTGTACGTTCCTAACCATGCTTTGCATTTCCATGTGCTTTTTAGAAATACTCACGCCCAGTGTCTGGAATGCAAGCTAAGCCGTCCTCAGTTCCCCTCGCGCCTCGGTGCAGTGCTGCTGCGAGACATGCAAGATGCTGTGACTCGTTTGATCAGTTCCTTCACATCATTATAACAAGAACGTGGGTGTTAGTGGTCTCCTCTCAGGACAGCTCAGGCCAGACTCCGCACCCCCTTGAAGTTTATCCGTGAAAGTCCTGCTGCCTCGCTAAGCTCTGGAGACGACCCGGCCGAGGCTTCCGTTTAACCACAGGTGGCTCTCCCACTCTCCAGCTCTGTTACTGCCCTCTGTGCACCGGGCTCCCTGTCCACCAGCCTTCCAGACCAGCTGGCCAGGGGGAGACGGAGAGAGGGACGTACAGGGTGCTCCGCCAGCCACGGCAGTGCCCCGTGCTCACCTCCGCCTTCCCTCTGGGTTACTCAGTGGGCTGGGAAGAGTCTGTCCACCGGCCTGTCCACCTCACTCTCTTGTTATGTCATCATAAGAAAGGATGCAACCGACGCCGGCCGTCTGCTCCACGGGCCAACCTGCCCACTGAGGTGCCCGCGAGGCCGTGCCGAGGTCTCCCCAGGTTTCCAGGGAGCTAGAAAACGGGACTCTGAGAACTAAAAAGGACCATGTCTGACATGAAAATTTCTCTGGGTGAAGCAATAGCAGGAGTTGTTCCGTGAACTTGAGGAAGAGTAAATGGAAGCATTGGCCTAAAGAGTGAAGAGAAACTCACCCGACCCAACGGGGCAGCGCCGGCGAGGGAGTGCACGCAGCCGGTTCCAGGGCAGGCTGGGCTCTTCTCCAGCACCTCACATCCAGTCCTGCGCCCCTGCCTGCCTGTGAGCTGCACGGGGAGGACGAGACCCTGGTCACCCTGGGAGCCCCAGAACCAGGCCCAGCACAGAGCGTGCATTCAGTCCTCAGAAAGCGCGGCGAAGCAGAGGTGGACATCGCTCACAGTTACTCACAAGGTAAAGCAACTCAAATTCCCCCGCATCCAGAATGGCCGGGTGAACTCGGGGCACCCATGTGAGCAACAGATGGCACACACTGGGAGCTTCACTTTTGGAGCATATTTAACAATAGAGAAAATTCCCCTAATATGGCATTAAATTAAAAGAGGAAAATCACATAGTTTTGTACATGATCTTGCTTTTTTGTACATTATATCCTTTAATTCATTCACTCACTCAACAAATGATTGCTAAGTATCACTGCTTAAGGTAGATGTGTGAGGGTGTGTGCATGTGTGTGCATGTGTGTTTGTGTGCGTGTGTGTGTGCTTGTGTGTCTATGTGCGTTGTGTGTCTGTGTGCGTGTGTGCATGTATGTCTGTGTGTGTATGTGTGTATGTGTGCATGTGTGTTTGTGTGCGTGTGTGTGTGTGCTTGTGTGTCTATGTGCGTTGTGTGTCTGTGTGCGTGTGTGCATGCATGTCTGTGTGTGTATGTGTGTATGTGTGCATGTGTGTGTGTGTGTATGTGTGCATATGCATATATGCGTGTGTGCATGAGCCTGCTGTGTGACTCTGGGCTGGCCACAAGCTGCCCACCTAGAGGTCGCCATGGCTTCCTGTCTATCCAGTGAGCGTTGCTGCCCACGGGCTGCTCTGAAGATGGCCTGGGGAAGAGCTTGAGAAACCCACTGTCAACTTTCAACCAGTAGAAACCCCGGGGGGTCCAGCGCATCAGTCCCTGTGTGGTGGAGGGCAGCCGTGGTGATAATCCTGAATACTACAGTTTCCAGGTGTAAGGGGGAAGACGTATCGGGCTGGTGCCTGTCCCGAGGGCCGGTTCCTTGAGCCCCTCCTCCCTGTCCTGCAACAGGCCTTGGGCCTTGGGCCGCAGGTCGGGCCTTCTCGGGTCCTGGGAGGCGCTCCAGTGCTCTGAGCAGCAGTGACCACTGCCACGGGGGGGGGGGGGGTTGAGGAAAAGCCCCGTTGCCCCCATAGGGCCCTCACAGCTCCTGCATCACCGCCCATGTCACCTCGTCCATGGCTTTGTGTCCCTCTCGTTCCGTGGCAGGAAGGAGACTAGCTCAAGCCTCTCCCCAGGAGAAGCTGTAAAGTCCTGGTGACGGTCTTTCTGTGCGTTTTTGCCACCTAAGAGCAGGGTTGGAAAGGCCTCAGGAAGTCCTTCAGGGGAAGGTTGGTGAACACCCCGCGCTCCATTGTCTCCTACCTGTCACTGTGGGTCACTGCTGGTGAGAGAGGAGCTCGTGCCTGGACACACATGTGTCCATCTGCGTGGGAATGACCTCTGCTGCTGCGCGGCCCTGGGTCTCATGGGAGGCTCCAACAGGCAGAACTGGGCTCCTAGGCAGGACACTCTCAGGCCATTCACGGGGCAAGTTTACAAATTTTGACTTTTTACTGGCAAGTCGGGACAACTTACTGACCAGCCACTTGTGATTTGGAGCAAGATGCCTGATTTCATGGGCCAGATGACTCGAATCTGCTGACTGCCCTTACCAGGGACACAGTTGCCCTTCTGCGGGGGTCGGCAGGACCCTTGGCCTGCCCACCTTGTCAGCCCATCTGTTCTGAAGGTCAAGTTGCACCCCAGATCCAGGTGCCCACGACTGTGCTAGAGAGCAGTGCTGAAGGGGACAGCTCCCGCAGGCCCACTGGCAGGAGGGCAGTCAGAGCCACGGGAGGCTTGGTGCTGCCTTCTCCAGCGCCAGGTGGAGGCCAACTGGGTGGAGGCCGGCAGCCACCGTGGGAGAGGTGCTCAGCATGGTCCCTGCCTTCCTGGAGCTGAGATGCCCCGTCCTGCCCTCGAGAGAACAGCAGCTGTCTACAACTGCTGTGTCTGCCCACGTGGTCTTACTTGCTGACCCCTCATCTCAGGCTCTGGTCCTGGATCATTCATAGAATAATGTGTGGAAACCAGATTCTAGTGTCAGCAGAGGGCCATGGGCAAGATGAGTGGTGAGGGTGGCCACCTTTCAAGACTCGGGGCGGGCTCTGCAGGTGGCAGTGTCCACCATGGTCAGGCGCAGGCAGGCTGCTCTCAGAAACGGGAGCAACACGGAGGGCGTACCAATAAACAGCGTAAAATGAAAATACAAACCAACACAGTTCACAAGTATTAGGAAACAATTGTAAGGCATTAATTCGAGGGCTGTCAAAAACATCTAACTTTCACCTTTGCTTCACAAATGAGACCTACAGGTCTTTGTAATTCAAACACAAGGTCAGCAGTGTGCATCTCAGTGCCGAGGGTCCTGAGGGCTTCCTGGTGTCTTTGCTTGACAACGCCCAGATCCTCTAATACGGTCTCTATGCGTCTATCCAAATGTGTGAAAGCATCCTCAGCAGCGTCGAGCTGTGCGGCAGATTACAAGGGAGACTGCTCGGCACTTGTTATGGGGGACAACACAGGCCATTAATAAATTCATAAAATAACTGAGGTAAAAAGAGAGGAGAGAAGACAGAGGCCGAAGGCCTGGCGGCTGGAGGGGGCTCTGGAGGGCTGAGTGAGCGGCCGTGAGGCTCGGGGGGCAGGAGGGCAGGAGAGCAGGAGGGCCAGAGGGCAGGAGGGCCAGAGGGCAGGAGGGCCGGAGGGCAGCGTGCTCCCTTGCGCCACCCTCTGGGCCCCAGCACCAGCCCCTGCTCATTTGGGGAATGAAAGCCGACTTGTCTCTGCAGGGAGACATTGGCGCGTGGAGGTCGGAGGAGCACAGGGCTCTTCCTAGGAGGGCCTCTGCAGCTGACGTTGACGGTGTCGTGGTGCCATCGCAGGAACCTGTTGGCCTAGGCTCTCTTTAGCTCACTCCTGCTCCTTCTCCTCAGATCCCTTCATGGTGCGAGTCTGATGATCCTCCAGGCTGAGATAAAATGGGATTAAAGAAACCTTGAGGAAACCAGGGTCCCAGGGAACAGACGGCAGGCACCCAAGGGTCCAGACGCTTGAAGGGAGAGCGGCGAGACTCAGGGAGGGACAGTTCCTTCACTCAGTCTCCTCCGTGGGCCTGCGTCCCCGTCTCGCCCCTGCCTTCATGGACTCACAGTGGACACCCGCTCTGAGGTCTGTACAGCTCCTTAACATTGAGAGTGTTGAGTAGAAGAATATGGAACATAACTTTGCAGGTTCTTTCTGATTTGTACGTCTTTGTAGCCATCTTGAGAGGTGGTTGATCAAACCTTATTTTTTTAAAAAAATTTAATTATTTAAATTTGTTCTAATTAGTTATACATGATAACAAATTCAATTCATTGTACACACATTTTTCATTTCCCTGGATGCACCCAAGGTAGAGTCACACTAGGGTAATGATGTTCATCTCATTCCACCATCGTTCCTGACCCCATCTCCCCTCTCTGTCCCTCTTTCTCTTTTGCCCAAATTTCTCCATTCTCCCTAGCCCCACCCCCATTATCAGTCAGCATCCACTAATCAGGGAGAACATTCAGTCTTGGTTTTATGGGATTGGCTAACTTTGCTTAGCATGATCTTCTCCAGCTCCATCCATTTACCTGCAAAAGCCATGATTTTATTCTCTTCCATTGTGTATATGTACCGCAGTTTCTGTATCCATTCATCTACTGAAGGGCACCTAGGTTGGTTTCACAGTTTAGCTATTGTGAATTGAGCTGCTATGAACATTGATGTGGCTGTGTCACTATAGTGTGATGATTTTAAGTCCTTTGGGAATAGACCAAGGAGTGGGATAGCTGGGTCAAATGGTGGTTCCATGCCAAGTTTTCTAAGGAATCTCCATACTGCTTTCCATAGTGATTGCACCAATTTGCAGTCCCACCAGCAATGTATGAATGTACCTTTTTCACTATGCACAAAGCTCAACTCAAAGTATATCAAGGACCTAGGAATTAGACCAGAAACCCTGCATGTAATAGAATAAAAAGTAGGGGATGGTGTTGTAGAGGTAGTAATAGAGTGCCTGCCTGACATGTGTGAGGCCCTGGGTCCAATCCTCAGCACCACGTATAAATAAAATCCATTGACAACTAAAAAAAAAGAATGAAAAATAAGCCCAAATCTTCATGTTGCTTTAAGTTCTGACTTCCTTAACTGGACTCTTAAAGCGCAAGAAATAAAATCAAGAATTAATAAATGGGATGGATTCAAACTAAAAAGCTTCTTCTCAGCAAAGGAAATGGTCAATAATGTGAAGAGAGAGCCCACAGAGTGGGAGAACATCTTTACCACATGCACATCAGGTAGAGCATGAATCTCCAGGGTATGTAAAGAACTCAAAAAACTTAACACCTTAACTAAATAAGTAAATAAATAACCCAATCAATAAATGGGCTAAGGAAATGAACACACTCCTCAGAAGATGTATGCAATCGATCAACAGATATATGAAAAGAATGTTCAAGTTCTCTAGTAATTAGAGAGATGCAAATCAAAACTTCTCTAAGACTTCATCTCCCTCCAGTCAATTATCAAGATGCCAGCAATAGTAAGTGTGGCGACGGTGTGGGGAAAGGGCACACTCCAACCTTCTTTTACAGACATCGGAGGCCTCGTGTCCCTCGGGTCCTCCCACTCCACGTTCTGATAGACTTTTAGAGGAACCTCTGAGTCTGGGTACAAGTTGGCTGAGGGGTGTGCACACTCAGGCTGAGCATTGTCCCCGGGCCCTGTCTCCTGTGCACCGTGCACTTGTGGGAGGACATGCACCACCTCTGGTGGCTTGAGCCAGGGTGGCCCAGCCTGGGGCTGGTGCCTGTCAGCCTCAGGGCCCGGCACTCAGGTCGCAGCCTGCACACTCACAGTCTATGCAGGCCCCTCTGGGCCAGGACTACAATGAGTGCTGCCCCCCCCCCGACCCCCCATGGGCCCCCTTGTGCCCAGGCCTCTGGCCTCTGGCAGGAATGAGGTTGCCCTCCCACCTTGCCCTCTCCCTTTCCACCTTCTGAGCCTCTGCTCCACAGGACCTTCCCCTTTTACAGTGGGCCCTGCAGCCTCCGAGTGGCCTTTGCCTCCCTCCTGCTGCTTCCAGACCCTCCTCCTCAGGGACGCTCCCTCCCACTCTGCCCTGCACACTTCTGTGCTTAGCTCTTGGATTCTTAAGAACTGCCTTCAAGGCTGCCGATGCCCAGGCCCCCCGTGGTGGTCAGCCATGCTTACCTTGTGTCTCCTGGAGATGCCATAGAGCTTAGTTCTGCACACAGCAGGGACGTGGGAGCAGCTCATGCCCCTGAGCCCCCCCTGCCCTGAGCCCCTCCTGCCCCTGAGCCCCTCCTGCCCTGAGCCCCTCCTGCCCCTGAGCCCCCCCTGCCCTGAGCCCCTCCTGCCCCTGAGTCCCTCCTTCCCTGAGCCCCTCCTGCCCCTGAGCCCCTCCTTCCCCTGAGCCCCTCCTGCCCCTGAGCCCCTCCTGCCCCTGAGCCCCCCCTGCCCTGAGCCCCCCCTGCCCTGAGCCCCTCCTGCCCTGAGCCCCTCCTGCCCTGAGCCCCTCCTGCCCTGAGCCCCTCCTGCCCTGAGCCCCTCCTGCCCCTGAGCCCCTCCTGCCCTGAGCCCCTCCTGCCCCTGAGCCCCTCCTTCCCCTGAGCCCCTCCTGCCCCTGAGCCCCTCCTGCCCCTGAGCCCCCCCTGCCCTGAGCCCCCCCTGCCCTGAGCCCCTCCTGCCCTGAGCCCCTCCTGCCCTGAGCCCCTCCTGCCCCTGAGCCCCTCCTGCCCTGAGCCCCTCCTGCCCCTGAGCCCCTCCTTCCCCTGAGCCCCTCCTTCCCCTGAGCCCCTCCTGCCCCTGAGCCCCCCCTGCCCTGAGCCCCCCCTGCCCTGAGCCCCTCCTGCCCTGAGCCCCTCCTGCCCCTGAGCCCCTCCTGCCCTGAGCCCCTCCTGCCCCTGAGCCCCTCCTTCCCCTGAGCCCCTCCTTCCCCTGAGCCCCTCCTGCCCCTGAGCCCCCCCTGCCCTGAGCCCCCCCTGCCCTGAGCCCCTCCTGCCCTGAGCCCCTCCTGCCCCTGAGCCCCTCCTGCCCTGAGCCCCTCCTGCCCCTGAGCCCCTCCTTCCCCTGAGCCCCTCCTTCCCCTGAGCCCCTCCTGCCCCTGAGCCCCCCCTGCCCTGAGCCCCCCCTGCCCTGAGCCCCTCCTGCCCTGAGCCCCTCCTGCCCCTGAGCCCCTCCTTCCCCTGAGCCCCTCCTGCCCCTGAGCCCCTCCTGCCCCTGAGCCCCTCCTGCCCCTGAGCCCCTCCTGCCCCTGAGCCCCCCCTGCCCTGAGCCCCCCCTGCCCTGAGCCCCTCCTGCCCTGAGCCCCTCCTGCCCCTGAGCCCCTCCTGCCCTGAGCCCCTCCTGCCCCTGAGCCCCTCCTTCCCCTGAGCCCCTCCTGCCCCTGAGCCCCCCCTGCCCTGAGCCCCCCCTGCCCTGAGCCCCCCCTGCCCTGAGCCCCTCCTGCCCTGAGCCCCTCCTGCCCCTGAGCCCCTCCTGCCCCTGAGCCCCTCCTGCCCTGAGCCCCCCCTGCCCTGAGCCCCTCCTGCCCCTGAGTCCCTCCTTCCCTGAGCCCCTCCTGCCCCTGAGCCCCTCCTGCCCTGAGCCCCTCCTGCCCCTGAGCCCCTCCTTCCCCTGAGCCCCTCCTTCCCCTGAGCCCCTCCTGCCCCTGAGCCCCCCCTGCCCTGAGCCCCCCCTGCCCTGAGCCCCTCCTTCCCCTGAGCCCCTCCTGCCCCTGAGCCCCTCCTGCCCTGAGCCCCCCCTGCCCTGAGCCCCTCCTTCCCCTGAGCCCCTCCTGCCCCTGAGCCCCCCCTGCCCTGAGCCCCTCCTTCCCCTGAGCCCCTCCTGCCCCTGAGCCCCCCCTGCCCTGAGCCCCTCCTGCCCCTGAGCCCCCCTGCCCTGAGCCCCTCCTTCCCCTGAGCCCCTCCTGCCCTGAGCCTGCCCTGCCCTGAGCCCCTCCTTCCCCTGAGTCCCTCCTTCCCTGAGCCCCTCCTGCCCCTGAGCCCCTCCTGCCCCTGAGCCCCTCCTGCCCCTGAGCCCCTCCTGCCCCTGAGTCCCTCCTGCCCCTGAGCCCCTCCTGCCCTGAGCCCCTCCTGCCCTGAGTCCCTCCTTCCCTGAGCCCCTCCTGCCCCTGAGCCTGCCCTGCCCTGAGCCCCTCCTGCCCCTGAGCCCCTCCTGCCCTGAGCCTGCCCTGCCCTGAGCCCCCCCTGCCCCTGAGCCCCCCTGCCCCTGAGCCCCCCTGCCCCTGAGCCCCTCCTGCCCTGAGCCCCTCCTGCCCTGAGTCCCTCCTTCCCTGAGCCCCTCCTGCCCCTGAGCCCCCCTGCCCTGAGCCCCTCCTGCCCCTGAGCCCCTCCTGCCCTGAGCCTGCCCTGCCCTGAGTCCCTCCTTCCCTGAGCCCCTCCTGCCCTGAGCCTGCCCTGCCCTGAGCCCCTCCTGCCCCTGAGCCCCTCCTGCCCTGAGCCTGCCCTGCCCTGAGCCCCTCCTGCCCCTGAGCCCCTCCTGCCCTGAGCCTGCCCTGCCCTGAGCCCCTCCTGCCCCTGAGCCCCTCCTGCCCCTGAGCCCCTCCTGCCCCTGAGCCCCTCCTGCCCCTGAGTCCCTCCTGCCCCTGAGCCCCTCCTGCCCCTGAGCCCCTCCTGCCCTGAGCCTGCCCTGCCCTGAGCCCCTCCTGCCCCTGAGCCCCTCCTGCCCTGAGCCTGCCCTGCCCTGAGCCCCCCCTGCCCCTGAGCCCCCCTGCCCCTGAGCCCCCCTGCCCCTGAGCCCCTCCTGCCCTGAGCCCCTCCTGCCCTGAGTCCCTCCTTCCCTGAGCCCCTCCTGCCCCTGAGCCCCCCTGCCCTGAGCCCCTCCTGCCCCTGAGCCCCTCCTGCCCTGAGCCTGCCCTGCCCTGAGTCCCTCCTTCCCTGAGCCCCTCCTGCCCTGAGCCTGCCCTGCCCTGAGCCCCTCCTGCCCCTGAGCCCCTCCTGCCCTGAGCCTGCCCTGCCCTGAGCCCCTCCTGCCCCTGAGCCCCTCCTGCCCTGAGCCTGCCCTGCCCTGAGCCCCCCCTGCCCCTGAGCCCCCCTGCCCCTGAGCCCCCCTGCCCCTGAGCCCCTCCTGCCCTGAGCCCCTCCTGCCCTGAGTCCCTCCTTCCCTGAGCCCCTCCTGCCCCTGAGCCCCCCTGCCCTGAGCCCCTCCTGCCCCTGAGCCCCTCCTGCCCTGAGCCTGCCCTGCCCTGAGCCCCTCCTGCCCCTGAGCCCCTCCTGCCCTGAGCCTGCCCTGCCCTGAGCCCCTCCTGCCCCTGAGCCCCTCCTGCCCCTGAGCCCCTCCTGCCCCTGAGCCCCTCCTGCCCCTGAGTCCCTCCTGCCCCTGAGCCCCTCCTGCCCCTGAGCCCCTCCTGCCCTGAGCCTGCCCTGCCCTGAGCCCCTCCTGCCCCTGAGCCCCTCCTGCCCTGAGCCTGCCCTGCCCTGAGCCCCCCCTGCCCCTGAGCCCCCCTGCCCCTGAGCCCCCCTGCCCCTGAGCCCCTCCTGCCCTGAGCCCCTCCTGCCCTGAGTCCCTCCTTCCCTGAGCCCCTCCTGCCCCTGAGCCCCCCTGCCCTGAGCCCCTCCTGCCCCTGAGCCCCTCCTGCCCTGAGCCTGCCCTGCCCTGAGTCCCTCCTTCCCTGAGCCCCTCCTGCCCTGAGCCTGCCCTGCCCTGAGCCCCTCCTGCCCCTGAGCCCCTCCTGCCCTGAGCCTGCCCTGCCCTGAGCCCCTCCTGCCCCTGAGCCCCTCCTGCCCTGAGCCTGCCCTGCCCTGAGCCCCTCCTGCCCCTGAGCCCCTCCTGCCCTGAGCCCCTCCTGCCCCTGAGCCCCTCCTGCCCTGAGCCTGCCCTGCCCTGAGCCCCCCCTGCCCCTGAGCCCCCCTGCCCCTGAGCCCCCCTGCCCCTGAGCCCCTCCTGCCCTGAGCCCCCCCTGCCCCTGAGCCCCTCCTGCCCTGAGCCTGCCCTGCCCTGAGTCCCTCCTTCCCTGAGCCCCTCCTGCCCCTGAGCCCCCCTGCCCTGAGCCCCTCCTGCCCCTGAGCCCCTCCTGCCCCTGAGCCCCCCTGCCCTGAGCCCCTCCTGCCCCTGAGCCCCCCTGCCCCTGAGCCCCCCTGCCCTGAGCCCCTCCTGCCCCTGAGCCCCCCTGCCCTGAGCCCCTCCTGCCCCTGAGCCCCCCTGCCCTGAGCCCCTCCTGCCCCTGAGCCCCTCCTGCCCCTGAGCCCCCCTGCCCTGAGCCCCTCCTTCCCCTGAGCCCCTCCTGCCCCTGAGCCCCCCCTGCCCTGAGCCCCCCCTGCCCTGAGCCCCCCTGCCCTGAGCCCCTCCTGCCCCTGAGCCCCTCCTTCCCCTGAGCCCCTCCTGCCCCTGAGCCCCCCCTGCCCTGAGCCCCCCCTGCCCTGAGCCCCCCCTGCCCTGAGCCCCCCTGCCCTGAGCCCCTCCTGCCCCTGAGCCCCTCCTGCCCTGAGCCCCTCCTGCCCCTGAGCCCCTCCTTCCCCTGAGCCCCTCCTTCCCCTGAGCCCCTCCTGCCCCTGAGCCCCCCCTGCCCTGAGCCCCCCCTGCCCTGAGCCCCTCCTGCCCTGAGCCCCTCCTGCCCCTGAGCCCCTCCTGCCCTGAGCCCCTCCTGCCCCTGAGCCCCTCCTTCCCCTGAGCCCCTCCTTCCCCTGAGCCCCTCCTGCCCCTGAGCCCCCCCTGCCCTGAGCCCCCCCTGCCCTGAGCCCCTCCTGCCCTGAGCCCCTCCTGCCCCTGAGCCCCTCCTTCCCCTGAGCCCCTCCTGCCCCTGAGCCCCCCCTGCCCTGAGCCCCCCCTGCCCTGAGCCCCCCCTGCCCTGAGCCCCTCCTGCCCTGAGCCCCTCCTGCCCCTGAGCCCCTCCTGCCCCTGAGCCCCTCCTGCCCTGAGCCCCCCCTGCCCTGAGCCCCTCCTGCCCCTGAGTCCCTCCTTCCCTGAGCCCCTCCTGCCCCTGAGCCCCTCCTGCCCTGAGCCCCTCCTGCCCCTGAGCCCCTCCTTCCCCTGAGCCCCTCCTTCCCCTGAGCCCCTCCTGCCCCTGAGCCCCCCCTGCCCTGAGCCCCCCCTGCCCTGAGCCCCTCCTTCCCCTGAGCCCCTCCTGCCCCTGAGCCCCCCCTGCCCTGAGCCCCTCCTTCCCCTGAGCCCCCCCTGCCCTGAGCCCCCCCTGCCCTGAGCCCCTCCTTCCCCTGAGTCCCTCCTTCCCTGAGCCCCTCCTGCCCCTGAGCCCCCCCTGCCCTGAGCCCCTCCTGCCCCTGAGCCCCCCCTGCCCTGAGCCCCTCCTGCCCCTGAGCCCCCCCTGCCCTGAGCCCCTCCTGCCCTGAGCCCCTCCTGCCCCTGAGCCCCTCCTGCCCTGAGCCCCTCCTGCCCCTGAGCCCCTCCTTCCCCTGAGCCCCTCCTTCCCCTGAGCCCCTCCTGCCCCTGAGCCCCCCCTGCCCTGAGCCCCCCCTGCCCTGAGCCCCTCCTGCCCTGAGCCCCTCCTGCCCCTGAGCCCCTCCTGCCCTGAGCCCCTCCTGCCCCTGAGCCCCTCCTTCCCCTGAGCCCCTCCTTCCCCTGAGCCCCTCCTGCCCCTGAGCCCCTCCTGCCCCTGAGTCCCTCCTTCCCTGAGCCCCTCCTGCCCCTGAGCCCCTCCTGCCCTGAGCCCCTCCTGCCCCTGAGCCCCTCCTTCCCCTGAGCCCCTCCTTCCCCTGAGCCCCTCCTGCCCCTGAGCCCCCCCTGCCCTGAGCCCCCCCTGCCCTGAGCCCCTCCTTCCCCTGAGCCCCTCCTGCCCCTGAGCCCCCCCTGCCCTGAGCCCCTCCTTCCCCTGAGCCCCCCCTGCCCTGAGCCCCCCCTGCCCTGAGCCCCTCCTTCCCCTGAGTCCCTCCTTCCCTGAGCCCCTCCTGCCCCTGAGCCCCCCCTGCCCTGAGCCCCTCCTGCCCCTGAGCCCCCCCTGCCCTGAGCCCCTCCTGCCCCTGAGCCCCCCCTGCCCTGAGCCCCTCCTGCCCTGAGCCCCTCCTGCCCCTGAGCCCCTCCTGCCCTGAGCCCCTCCTGCCCCTGAGCCCCTCCTTCCCCTGAGCCCCTCCTTCCCCTGAGCCCCTCCTGCCCCTGAGCCCCCCCTGCCCTGAGCCCCCCCTGCCCTGAGCCCCTCCTGCCCTGAGCCCCTCCTGCCCCTGAGCCCCTCCTGCCCTGAGCCCCTCCTGCCCCTGAGCCCCTCCTTCCCCTGAGCCCCTCCTGCCCCTGAGCCCCCCCTGCCCTGAGCCCCCCCTGCCCTGAGCCCCCCCTGCCCTGAGCCCCTCCTGCCCTGAGCCCCTCCTGCCCCTGAGCCCCTCCTGCCCCTGAGCCCCTCCTGCCCTGAGCCCCCCCTGCCCTGAGCCCCTCCTGCCCCTGAGTCCCTCCTTCCCTGAGCCCCTCCTGCCCCTGAGCCCCTCCTGCCCTGAGCCCCTCCTGCCCCTGAGCCCCTCCTTCCCCTGAGCCCCTCCTTCCCCTGAGCCCCTCCTGCCCCTGAGCCCCCCCTGCCCTGAGCCCCCCCTGCCCTGAGCCCCTCCTTCCCCTGAGCCCCTCCTGCCCCTGAGCCCCCCCTGCCCTGAGCCCCCCCTGCCCTGAGCCCCTCCTTCCCCTGAGTCCCTCCTTCCCTGAGCCCCTCCTGCCCCTGAGCCCCCCCTGCCCTGAGCCCCTCCTGCCCCTGAGCCCCCCCTGCCCTGAGCCCCTCCTGCCCCTGAGCCCCCCCTGCCCTGAGCCCCTCCTTCCCCTGAGCCCCCCCTGCCCTGAGCCCCCCCTGCCCTGAGCCCCTCCTTCCCCTGAGTCCCTCCTTCCCCTGAGCCCCCCCTGCCCTGAGCCCCCCCTGCCCTGAGCCCCTCCTGCCCCTGAGTCCCTCCTTCCCTGAGCCCCTCCTTCCCCTGAGCCCCTCCTGCCCCTGAGCCCCCCCTGCCCTGAGCCCCCCCTGCCCTGAGCCCCTCCTTCCCCTGAGTCCCTCCTTCCCCTGAGCCCCCCCTGCCCTGAGCCCCCCCTGCCCTGAGCCCCTCCTGCCCCTGAGTCCCTCCTTCCCTGAGCCCCTCCTGCCCCTGAGCCCCTCCTTCCCCTGAGCCCCTCCTTCCCCTGAGCCCCTCCTGCCCCTGAGCCCCCCCTGCCCTGAGCCCCTCCTGCCCCTGAGCCCCCCCTGCCCTGAGCCCCTCCTGCCCCTGAGTCCCTCCTTCCCTGAGCCCCTCCTGCCCCTGAGCCCCTCCTGCCCCTGAGCCCCTCCTGCCCCTGAGCCCCTCCTGCCCCTGAGTCCCTCCTTCCCTGAGCCCCTCCTGCCCCTGAGCCCCTCCTGCCCCTGAGCCCCTCCTGCCCTGAGCCTGCCCTGCCCTGAGCCCCTCCTGCCCCTGAGCCCCTCCTGCCCCTGAGTCCCTCCTGCCCCTGAGCCCCTCCTGCCCCTGAGCCCCCCCTGCCCTGAGCCCCTCCTGCCCCTGAGCCCCCCCTGCCCTGAGCCCCTCCTGCCCCTGAGTCCCTCCTGCCCCTGAGCCCCTCCTGCCCCTGAGCCCCCCCTGCCCTGAGCCCCTCCTGCCCCTGAGCCCCTCCTGCCCTGAGCCTGCCCTGCCCTGAGTCCCTCCTTCCCTGAGCCCCTCCTGCCCCTGAGCCCCCCTGCCCTGAGCCCCTCCTGCCCCTGAGCCCCTCCTGCCCCTGAGCCCCCCTGCCCTGAGCCCCTCCTGCCCCTGAGCCCCTCCTGCCCCTGAGCCCCCCTGCCCTGAGCCCCTCCTGCCCCTGAGCCCCTCCTTCCCTGAGCCCCTCCTGCCCTGAGCCTGCCCGGTCTATAACTTCCCTCCAAGCCACACACAGAGGCCACTCCAGGGCCCTGGACCCTCAGGGGCACTGCCCTGGTGCCTGAGGCGGAAGCTCTGGGAAACCTTTTCTCATAAGTGTGTCTGAGGTTCTGGTCGTCTCAAGCAGGGAAAACCTGGTCCCTCTCTCTCCACTCTGCTGTTTTCACTTCTATGAATTTGACCTTTAGTTATTTGCTACAAAAAAAAAAAAAATCTCATGGCTTTTAAGACATAAAATGATTCAAAGAAAGTCCTGAGAATAGACATATCACAGTGATAACTTGAATCCAGTTGAGAAAGTGGTAACAGCATAGAAATTTAGTGTTTATTGTGATCTAAATAAATCGATTTTTATAGTAAATAAGCTTTAACATATAAAAACATGGCTTTAAAATCTGTTTTGGGGTGAAGAAGATTTGGAACACATTTTCTTTTTAATGTCCAATTAAATTGATCAGGAAAAATAAGTTATAAACCAACGTGCATTCCATGTTTAAAAATACTGTTTTCTGCTTGATGTTAATTTGTATAAAAATTAATTAAACCAAATGACTAATAGAAAACCATCATATCTTCAGAATGTTCATACAAACTGCCTGCTGATAGGATTCTGACGGAGGATGCCATGGCCGAGGGGTGCATCCAGAGCCTGGTGGTACTGCAGGCACACAGAGGCCGTGGCCGACCCTCGATGATGGGACAGAGTCACCTGGGATCCAGGAATGCACTTCTGAGCACAGGAGGATCAACAGGGAGTTGGCTCATGAGGTGGGAGGGAAAGGGAGAGAAAAGGGAAACTGCATGGAAATGGAGGGAGACCCTCAGTGTTATACAAAATTACACATAAGAGGTTGTGAGGGGAATGGGATAATAAACAAGGAGGGAAATGAATTACAGTAGATGGGGTAGAGAGAGAAGATGGGAGGGGAGGGGAGGGAGGATAGTAGGGGATAGGAAAGGTAGCAGAATACAACAGACACTAATAGGGCATTATGTAAAAATGTGGATGTGTAACCGACGTGATTCTGCAATCTGTATTTGGGGTAAAAATGGGAGTTCATAACCCACTTGAATCTAATGTATGAAATATGATATGTCAAGAGCTTTGTAATGTTTTGAACAACCAATAAAAAAAAAAACAGGGGGTGGGACAGGGGCTCTCAGCTGAGGGGAAGGCTCTGGGGCTGGAGGGCAGAGGCTGCTGGTCAGGGTGAGTGTCCAGCACACACCACCGAGCTGTGCTTCAGAAGGCAAAGATTACTGCATGTCTTTTACCACAATTTAAAGTAAAGATAAATCAGTTTAAAAGGAATTCAGACGTTGGTTTTCCATTCCAAGTCCTGAGGCCCGGCCATCTCCTTTCCAGGGTGTGCACGCGCTCCGCCCAGGGTCCCACGGCAGCCAGCCCAGCGCCCTCTGCCTTCCTCTGCAGGGGAGGGGACACCCCTCCTCTATTCTACAGGAAGTGAGGGCAGCGCAACGGGGCACAGCACAGAGGGAGGTGAGAGTGGACGGCCCCTCCCTCGGCCCTGATGCTTCATTCTGTGGGCGCCCCGCACGGGGGTCTGCTCCAGGTGGCCCGCTTTGTACTGTCCTGCCCTGGGTATAAAGCGGAGGCCTCCAGCTTTTCCCCAGGAAGTGCTGGGCTCTGAGCTTAAGGGAGAAAAGTTTTAAAAAGCAAGAGGCTGGGAGCAAGGCTGGCCTCCAGGAAGGAAGGGCTCAGAGTCCCTGAAGCGGGCTCCTCTGTAGGGAGGAGGCACTCCCAGGAGAAGCTCAGAGCACCAGCAGCTGGCAGGAGGCCCAGCCGGGCAGGAGGGCGACCTCCCGCCACCCACACACGGAGTGTGTGCCCAGGTGGCTGTCCTCACGGTGAGGGAGGTGACCTCAAAGCTGAACTAGCGGGACGGAGAACAGCGCTTTGTCTGGGAGGCAGGGTGCCGCTGTCTCTTTAAATGTGGAGCAAACTGTTAATCATAAAATAAATGGCTGGGGTCTTTTCTCACCCTCGACCGGTCACCTCCTCCTACAGGTGCTTCCTTCAAGGGGTTGGCATGAGCACCTACTGGGGACATCAGCAGGGTCCTCCCTGGGAAGGAGTCATGGTCAGGACCCCTTGATTCTGCACAGCTTGCCGCCACCAGAGGCTGAGGTTGCCTCACAGCTGAGGAGCACCTGCTGCCTCCCAGGGGCCCAGGTCAGTGGGCGGGAGGGAGAGGAGCCGCACCCAGGGGGACTGGGAAGGCGAGAGTTCCCACAGCTGATGTCCAACAGGAGAGCAGGGCAGGGATGTGAGGGGCGGAGGGTGGCAGGGCACGCCTGGAAGACCTCCCAGAGGAGGCAAGCCTCGAGCATTCCAAGGGGAACAGACTTGAGTGACTGTGAGGCCGACTGCGGGTGTGGACACGGCTCCGGAACTCACTTGCTGGACCAGGCGCTCCATCTGCTGCAGGACGGGCGCAGCAGGGTGCCGTGCTGGGGACAGAGGAATCAGGATGACTCTGGCCTTGGGGCACCAGAGGCAGGAGGAGGCTCATCCTCAGCAGGAGTGTTAAGTCCTGAGGCCGCTCAGAGCCATGAGTGGAGACCCTGGGACAGAGGCAGGGAGGGTCTCCAGAGGTGAGCGGCACAGAGGCCCAGAGGCCGCCCGGTGCAGCTGTGGCTGGTGGAGCGTGGGGCGTGTTTGGCTCAACCAAGTGAAGATGCGGCCCTGGTGGGGGGGCTGTGACACGCAGGTCAGGGCGGTGGGTCCCCATTGGGAGCCAGGGCTTCCAGGACTGGGCCTGGGGGTGGAGGGGTCCACTAGAGGGCAGGAGGCTTCGGAGGGCTGAGGGGGCCCGTGGGCGCTGGGGGTGGTCTGGTGGACGGGGTGACGGGTACAGCTGGAAGAAGCCCTGCTGTGGGTCCTCAGGACATGGCCCCCAGAGAGCCCCCGGCCCAGCTCCTCCTGCCTGGGAGCTTCATTTCTGACTCCCAGAGGGAAGTTCTCACCAGACAGAATGTTCCTCCGAGAAGTGACCGCACAAGAGAGCACCTGAAGGCCTGCAGGGGACCCCGAACGTGAGACCTGCCTTCCCACTGCGGCTCCATGGCAGGTCCCCAGGTCCTGTCCCCATGGCCCAGTCCCCTGCTGGACCAAGTCTGCAGGGTGGGCTGAGGCTGCACCTGCCAGGCCTGCCCCTCGCCAGCTAACGGGCAGCCAGGACCATTCCAGCCGAGCCTTCCCTGGGGTGGTGCGGAACATTCCAGACCTCGGACGGGTTCTGCCTGGGCTCCTTCTCCAGCTCTCATCTGTGGGGGGTCTGTCTTCTCTTTCTGCAGCCATGGGTCAGCAGGCTGCTCCCTTTTAGGAGACGTTCACGGCCCCCTCGCAGAGGGCAGGTGAGAGGCGGACGCTGCTGCTCCGCCTGGGCGGCTGGGAGCAGGGCATGGCTGGCAGAGAGCACGCCCCGTGTTTCCCGCTGATTTAGTTTCCTGCCAAGAAAAATTAACCAGAGCTGCCCAGCCCCTCTCCTGGGGCCAACATGCTGCCCCTCACCTGCTTAAAACTGTAGCCCCCCCAGTCGTTAGGCTGACCCCAGAGAAAGGCATCTTCTCCGCGGCTCGTTGGCTGGGCTGGGGGTTCTGCTTGGTCCCTGATCAGGTGATTTGCTAAGTGGATTGGGGCCCGGGGTTCCTGCTTTGGGTACAGACCTTTGAGCTCTCCTCAGGCGCCTCCAAGAGACGAGGGGGCGTGGGGTGGCAGAACCCCCAGGAGCGGGACCACAGCAGGACCCAGAGGCAGCTCTTCTCCCCCCCTCCCCCCCAGTGGGTGAGGCCCTTCACTGACGTGCAAACCGAGACTTTCCCATGCCTTTGACAGGGCCAGACACGTGTGCCTGCCTCTCGGGCACCGAGAGCAGAGGGGGTTCTGCACAGGTCGACGACCCCTGCGGGCTCCAGCTTGGAGGTTCAGGCCAAGTGACAGGAGGTTTTTAGGGCACCCCACACGACCTCTGGTGGGAGGGCCCGGGGCTCTGTGTGGCCCTGGAAGCACTGAGTGTGACTCTACACGGAGCCCAAGGCCAAACTCACTGCAAACGCCGATTCAGCGCCCGCTCCTGGGCCACGAGGGGCCAGAGGTCAGGTAGACTGGGAGGCAACATTGTACGGTCCTTCCCCAGGGGCAGCAGTGCAGGGGCTGTGGGGCGGGTGCCAGCCCTGTCACCTCCTGTGGGACCACATGGCTGGCACGTGTGACAACAGGAGCACTGGGCCTCGGGGGTGAGTGTGGGCTCCGGCACAGACAGATGACCCTGAGCTGGGAAACAGCCCACAAGGCTGTGTGGCTTGAGCCAGCTCCCTGCCTCAGCCACATGTCACAAAATGAAGAGCAGATTGCTACCCAGGAGAGTTGTGAGGGTCAACTGGAGAGACCCCAGCCATGGTGCCCTGGGCCTCTGGAGTCCTGGAGCCTCACAGGGGGCTTCAGTGGGCAGAGGGCAAGCTCTGTGCAAGAACACAGAAGAAGACACAGCCTGCTGGGCGGGGGCAGTGGGGCCAGATGCCAGCTCTCCCAGCCCCAGGTCCCACTGGTCAGGGCCCAGCCAGGGGGGCTGGCCCCAGGACCTGGACAGACCTTGCAGAATAGCACTGCAGTTGGAGAGACACAGCCAAGTCCAGAGCTCAGGGGTAGAGACAGGGGCCAGGTGAAGAAATGGCCTGGGCTGGCCCAGCTCCCGAGCACTGCAGGCAGGGTGGCTGGCTCGTCACCACCTCCCGCCACCTGGTGTCCCAGAGACGGCGTTTCCCTGATAATGTTGCGACTGCAGAAGACAATTAATTTAGGGGCCCACTGGAAATGCTTTCCAAACCCATGTTCTTCCTTCACTCCCAAGCCACCCTCTCTCCTCTGTTCTGGTGGCCAGCCTTTCCTGAGCCTCTGTGACTGAGGGGCCCTGGCTGGGTCCATCCACCGGCCGTCTTGATCGGAAGCGCGGGGGCTGGTGGGTGTGCGTAGCAGTCTCTTTTGATAATACAGGTGCCCAGGAGGCCTTGACCCCAGAGTGTCTGGATGGAGGGCGGACTTCTTGTTTCTGGGGCTTGGTTCTTGAACTTTCTGGCTAAGCTTCTCTTTCCAGAATAGACCATGAGACGCTGCCACCTCTAGGTGGCGCCCAGGCGCCCGCCTGCTCCAGCCTCTGCAGAGGGTGGCCGCCTGTCTCCAGTTCTGGATGCTCTTTCAGTGGAAAGGGGATTTGGGGGTGAGTCTGACAGTCTGTGTCTTTAAAGGATCGTCATATTCATCTCAGACACTGGATTCATTGGCACCGTTCAGGATTCCTGTGTTCTCATCATCCTCCCTGTTTGTTGAGGCTTGCTTTAGGGCTCACATGGTAAACGCTCCAAGTGTTCTTCAAAATATTGTGTGGATCCTACTGTTGCTTGGAGAATTCTCCAGAACAGTCAAGCTGACCGAGTCGTGAAGTCTTCCATGTCACTGTGGATTCTCGGTCCATGCTCTACCAGTGATTGACAGGAGGGTATGGAAGGCTCTGAGAACCACGGTCTGTTTCTCCCTGCAGGTCTACAGGCTTCTCCATGTGTTCCGATGTGACAATACCATGCTGAGCATTGAGGGCTGTCATGTCCTCCTGACGCACCCACCTCCCACCGTGAACTACTGGGCTGCACCCCAGGGGAACTCTGTGGAAATCTGCTTTCTCTGACATCAGTGCAGTATTCTCGGCTTCCTGCTGATCAGTGTTGGCATGGGGCACATCTATTTCTGTCCTTTTACTTTTAATCTAGTTGTGTCTTTATATATAAACTGGGTTTTTGCTTTTATCCATTCTGACACTACCTGCATTTTAATTGAAGAATTTGGACAATTTGTGTTTCATACACTTATTGACATAGTGCAGTTTGTCTACCATCCTGATGTCTGTTTTCTACTCTACCGTCTGTCCTGTGTTGTCCCTTCTGGCCCTCTTTCAGGCTAAATTGTTTTTTTGAATCCATCTTATTCCCTAATATGGTTTACCAGCTGTAGTTGTTTAGTTACATCGTGTATCTCATACTGTGTTGTCATTTTGTTTAAGCAAACAATTTCATTATAAAAAGGATGTAAATAATAAGAAAGACCTGACTGTCCTTACTCATGTGGCTACTGTTTCTGTCCCTTGTGAGGACTCACGTTTCCATTTGGAGCCGTTTTTCTTCTAGAAGACTTCCTTGAACATTCCTATAGTGTGACACTGCTGGTATAAATCCTTTCAGCTTTTGTTGAAAGATAAAAGAAAAATAACAGGTTTTGTTCTCCTTGGTTTGGGGGTGACATTATCGTCAGGTATAAAGTCTTAGGTTGCAGTGTTTGCCTTTGTAACTGAGCACGTTCTCCCACCAGCTTCTTTCCTGTACCATTTTTAATGAGGACCTGCCCGCGGGCTGTCACTGCTCCTCTGTATACAAAGTGTCATCGAAAGATCTTTCTGCCCATCGCTGGTTCTGAGCGATTTGCTTGCCACGCCCCTGGTCAGTTTCCTGTGTGTGGTTTTCTCATGATTAAAGCTGACTGAGCTTCTTGGGTGCACGAGTTTATAGTTTTCACCAAGTTTGGGGGGAAATGACCATTATTACGTCCTTGAAGACGCATGTGTCTCATCTCCTCTGCCCCGTTCCCTCCGTGGCACACGTGGCACACGTTAGGCCACCCGATGTCACTTAGACCTCACGGGTGCTCTCTCCTCTAAAAATCCCTTTTCCTCTCTGCTCCTTTTACCTAGTTTCCGTTGCTATGCATTCAAGTTCACTAATATTTTCTTCTGCAACGTGTAATCTGCTATTAATCCATCCCGGGTGTTTTTAATTTCATACATTATAGTTTTCATCTCTAGAAGTTCAATTTGTCCTTTTAATATTTTCCACTCTTTACGGAACTTTCGGAACATATGGAGCACAGTTATGGAGACTTTTAATTTCTTTGTCTGCTGATTCTAACATCTGCACCAGTTCTGGCTCTGCTTTGATTGATTGGTTTTTCTCCTCATTAAAGGTCCTATTTTTCTGTTTCTTTGCTTGGTAGTCTTTGATTGGTTGCCAGAAACTATGGATTTCATCTTGTTGGGTGCTGGGTGTTTTTATATTCCTGCAAATATTCCTGAGATTTGCTCCGGGATGCAGTTGAGTTTCTCCATCCTCTTGAGTCTTGCTTTGACGATTTGTGAGGTAGGACCAGAGCCTCATTTAATCTAGAAGGTTTTGCGTGTTGTTGAGACAAGCCCTGAGTGCTCTCCCTGATTCCCGCAGGGTTCATCTGCCTGGTAGTGACGGGACTCTCCAAGGCCTACGTGAAAGCTGGGCACCCTTTCCTCTCTTTAAGGTGATGGGGGGCAGCTTCCTCCCACGATGCCTGGGGCGAGCCTCTTGTCCTCTGGGAGGTTCTCTGTTGGGTTCCTCCGACTCCCCCTCCGTCTTCCTGCTGGAGGGCTCAGCTGGCTCCGCCAGGGCCTCCGCCCAGGGCTGTGTCCTGAAAACGCAAGGCTGTCATGGGGCGGCCCAGGGGCCACCTGGTTTCTTTACTGTCCCACTGGGGTCCCTGTCCTCAGGGCTCTGATCACTTGTTTCCTACGATGGGTCTGGTTTTGTTTATTGCCGTTTCAGGAGGAAGGGCAAGTTTGGTCCCTACTGTTCATCTGTGCCAGGAGCGTGACCTGTCTTCTCCACCTGAAGCCTGGGGGCTGGTGTGGCTGGAGCCAGCTCCCAGCCTCAGGACTGTGTCCTGAGGGCTCCCGGGTTCCTGAGATGGTGCCGGCCCTTGGCAGGTGCTGAGGGCTGTGGGCCTCATGAATATGGGCCAACAGGAGTAACTGGGGCGGAGCTGGGCGTAGAGGGGTGTTCACGAGCTCCCGGAGCGGAACTGCTGCCTCCTGCATGTATTTGTGCACGAGTCTTGCTTCTCACAATGACAATCACCAGGCCGAGAGACCCCTAATCCCACCTCACAGATCCCCAAGGCTGACCGACCTGCAGCCCGAAGCTCTAGCAGTGTGGCTTGATGAAGGATCCACACTGGGACAAGCACCCGTGGGCGGAGCAGACCTGGGGTAGTCTGCACCCCACGGGCCTGCGTGGCCCCAGCAGCACAAGGCCTTCACCCTTGGTTCAGGGGCTGCCCACTGACCACCAACAGCACCGGGTGGTGACTGACTGTGGGACAGCTGAATAAGGCACCAGCCTGCAGGACGGCCCCCCTCAGTGTTTCCAGGTCACTCAGGAAAGGGAGGCAGCTGGAAGTCGAAACAGGAACGGAGGGAGGGGCCTGGAAGATGGACCTGGATAAAGGGACAGTGTATCTGCCTGGGAGACAGCTCTCTCCAGGGCCTCGGGAGCAGCTGGCCAGGGCCAGGGTCAGGGCCAGGGTCACGGCACTTTCGGAAGCTCTCAGTCCCCACAGGGCGGCTCACTATGGGCTGTGCCTGAGGAGCCAGGACCAGGCTGATGGCAGGGGCCTCCGAGCAGCTGCGTCAGGGAAGCCTCAAAAGCAGGTGTCAGCCTTGAAGAGAGCTCACACCTGCTACAGGACACAGAGGACTGACTGCACTGTTGGACAAGGGACAGTGGGCTGGGACACAGGACACAAATGACCCCGTAGAGTGGATCAAGGAAGAAGCACCAAGACAGAGGAAGAGAGTGCTTGGGAAAGGGGCTGTGATGGTCAGCTTCTCATCACTGTGACAACATGCCTGAGGAAAGCATGGGAAAGGAGGAGAGATTTATTTTGGTTCATGATTTCAGAGGTTTCTGTTCACGGTTAACCGACTCCATTGCTTGGACCTAATGGGAGACAGAACCCCATGTTGGCAGGGCATACAGGGGAGCTGCTCAGATAGTGGCAGCCAGGAAGGAGAGAGAGATGGAGAGAGAGAAGGAGAGAGAGAGGGGGAGGGAGAGACATGGAGAGATGGGGAGGGAGAGAGAGGAGGGGAGGGAGGGGAGAGAGGGAGGGAGAGAGAGAAGGAGAGAGAGAGGGGGAGGGAGAGACATGGAGAGATGGGGAGAGAGAGAGGGAGGGAGGGAGGGAGGGAGAGACAGAGAGGAGAGGAGAGAGGAGAGAGAAGGAGGGAGAGACATGGAGAGATGGGGAGAGAGAGAGAGGGAGAGACAGAGAGGAGGGGAGGGAAGGGAAAAAGGAAGGGAGAGATGGGGAGAGAGAGAGAGGGAGGGAGAGACAGAGAGGGAAGGAGAGAGGGAGGGAGAGACAGATAGGAGGGGAGGGAGGGGAGAGAGGGAGGGAGAGATGGGGAGAGAGAGAGAGGGAAGGAGGGAAAGAGAGGGAAGGAGAGAGAAAAAGAGAGGGAGAGAGAGAGGGAGGGAGAGATGGAGGCAAGGTAGTGTCCCCTAAGGCATGTCCCCAGGCCCACTCTCTCCAGCCAGGTCCCACCTCCTGCAGTCCCCGCTACCTCTCAATAGTCCCCGCAGCTGTGAGTCCCTGGATGGGTTGACCCACTGATGAGGTCACTTCCATAACCCTCCCCTGAACAGGCTGCAGGGGACCATCCTTCAACACAGGACGTGGGGGCGGAGGGGGGGTGCGCGGGAGGGACAGTCCACTCCCAAATCATAACATGAGCCTTTTCCCCCTTTTCATGGTGACTTTGCCCATTTCTGATCTGGTGACAGCATCGTGCACCCTCAGAGAGTCTCTGACAGTCGGTAGGTGGTAGGTCACCTCTGGTGACTCTGAGCTCCTGGTGGCACACGCCAGAGGCCCTGGAGCGGAGGCGGGGCGTGAGCCCATCTGTTTAACCCTGTGCACTCCCGCCCAGATCCCGTGCCCTGTAATCAACAGGAGGCTGGGCCAGGTGCGGCGGTCAGTGTTGCTGCCCCGTGGTCCAGCACCTGTGAGCTGGACGTTAGGGCTGGAGTCTGAGCCCAGAGAAGACCCCGGAGACCCCGGGAGAGAATGGCCACTGGGTGAAGATTGAGCTCTGCCCCGCCCGACGGCACAGCCCACGGCGCCACTGCCCTCTGGTGGCCATGCGGCAGGCAGATAGCTCCCAAGGCAGGACCCTAATCCACACTGTGCAGGACAGAGCTGTGCTCAGTCCCCAGGGCCCAGTGTGTGACCTTGCCTGCAGCAGGGGACCAGCGAGGCACGCTGTGGTGCTCCCCTCTGTCACGGGGATAGGGGAGCGTTGGATCATGGTTATGATTTGATCTTGGAACTGTAGATCAGGATTGAAAAATCACAAGGTGTCTGAGCTGAAAAGCATCCCGGGATGATTGTATTGAAGTCGCTCTTTTGTAAAACTCTGGGGAGAGGAGCCCAGAGAGGTGGAGTGACGTGCCCAAGATCAAACAGCAGATTGCCCGTGGCTCTGCTGCCCACCGCGTGGTCTGATAGTCAGACATCAGGAGACCCAAGGACGCTGGTGGACGGAGGAGGTTGGGCCCTAATGGTCCCCTGGATGTGCGTCACTGTGGCTGTCTCTGTCCACCCCCTTCCTGAGCAGGGACAGTCTCTTTCACAAGCCTGGGGCCAGGCCCTTGGAGGAGGACAAGGAAGGCCCCAGCCAGGTCCTAGCAAGAGCAGGGCCAGGGCCAGGGACCTGGACGCTCCATAGCCATTACTCTCTGCACCTCTGGCCACTTCTCCTCAACAGAGGGCCCAGCGGGGACGGCCTGTGGCCTGGGCTCCTGAGATCTCCTGTGTTTTCATTCTGGTCAAATACACGGACCATGCCCCTCGGCGTCTGCCCCTGCACCCAGCTCCACCCACCTCGGCCTCTGGCCTCCTCCCAGACCTCTGCCCAGGGCACTGACTCGCTCCTTGGCCCGGCAGCACCGCCCTGCTCCCCGTCTCCGTGAGCCAGGGGTCCCTTCCTGTGGCTCACTGCTCACCCAGCATGGGTCTTCCTCTGTCAAGCTCAGAGTCCCTCCTCCCAAGGCCACCCAGCGTTGCATGGTGTGGCCGAGTCATGGCCGCGTCGTCCGGCTTCTCTGTCCACCTACCCTGGACACTGGTGTCTCCACAGCTCATGGACTTCGCTGAGTCCTGGCGCTGAGCACTGTCCCTCTGCAGGTGGCACGGCCCTCGTGAGGTTGGGAGCGGAGCTGGAGTCCCCCTGCCCACGCCGGCTGGGGTCCCCTGGGACACAGCTTGCAGTTGGGTGACAGCGGTGGCTGTCACCCAGGGTCACTAGTGTGGGGCGCATCCTGGATCCCTTCCTTACTCCAGTGGAGCTCTCTGGACCTGGGCTCTCTGGACCTGGGGCCCGCTTAGGCAGCAACCCTGGGCCAGATGCCATTTGAAATTTGGGATTGAATTCAGAAGGATTAGAACCCGAAAACCAATGTCTTTTCAATTGATCTAAAAGCATAGAAAAGATTCTGTTTTAACTAAAAGGACTATTCTCAAATGGAAAGCTCCCACCAAATGCACCAGGCAGAAACATCATCAGAGGGGTTGGGTGACGCTGTCCTGTTACCTGAAGTTCTCCTGCTGGGGCTGTCAGGAGGAAGGCCAGGAGGCACTGTGTGGCTGTCAGATCACCTGCATCCTGTGCCATTCTCTGGCTCTCCAGGCTCAGAGCTCCATAAACACTATAAAACCACTGTTGTAACACTGTGCTCATTCTGAAGTCGTCTCCAAATACCCCTAACCTGTCACCTCACTTTCCAGCCAGGGAAGCAATGCCAAGGACGAGATTTTGAAATTAATTACTGGTTGAAATCCATGCCGAAGAGAGGATATCATGGAGTCATACGTGTTGGTTGTGGCCCCCCAATGGTGTCTGCAGCCCTCGGGTCCCAGAGCCTTGGCTCTTCCTGTGGTGGCATTCACACAGCCAGGCTGCTCCTGGTCCTGACTGTCGGGGGGCCTCCAGGCTCAGCCAGTCACTGCCTTCCAGGTCACGCAGGGCTCAGAGCTGCAGGTAAAGCCTCCTCTTCTTTCCTCATAAAGGCGGGATCCCCTGTGCTGCACAGCTGTGTGCAAGCAGGGAGCCGGCCGCCAGGCCACCCGACAGGAGTGCGCCTCGCCCTCCAGCCGCCAGCAGCAGAGATCTGCAAACCCAGCACGCAGAGAGTCACCTCAGTGCAGCCCAGCTCCTCAAGTAGCCGAGAGACGGGAAAGGCAACGGGAAGCCCAGTTCCAGGCCCAAGAGCAAAGCAAGCCGTTATTCCCTTTTTACGACTCTAGCAAACCGCTTCAGAAAACGAAAGTGCAGAAAAGAAACATGTCCCCGGACCAGGGACGCCCTGTGGAGGTGGCCGCAGTGGATCCGCTGGCTGAAGCCTGCGGCGTTTTGGGCTCTAGCTGTGATGAATTAGGACAGGATTTTTTTCAACAAAATTCCAGTTTTTGTGCCTAAATGGTATTATATCTCAGCCTTTCAGAACCATTTTTTTAAAAACTGAAAAT
>NC_138192.1:134682896-134762896 GCF_964194105.1 Spermophilus citellus
GGAACAGCTGCCCACCTCAGGGCGGCCAGGCGGCGAGGGGGCAGAGGAAGACATTCCTCCCAGGCACGCCCCAGGGCCACTTCCTGCCACCAGGACCCGTCCCTACAGTTCCCACCGCGTCCCAATAATGCCACCAGATTGTCAGCCTAGGTCCTCTAACTCACTGACAGGGTCAGGGCCCTCACGACCCAACTCCCCCCCCCCCCCCCCCCCGAGACGTCCACTCGGGACTCCACCGCACTGGGGACCAGGCCTGCCTCCTGGAGACTTCCCAGATCCAAGACCCAGCAACCAAGGAGACAGAGTGAAAATCCAACCCATGAAAAACAGTAATGGCTGAAAAAAAGAGAAGACAGGAAGCAAACCAAGTGATACTTACCTGAGCTGCTTGAGGACACCCGGACAAGTTGAGGCCAGGAGGCTCCATCACTACTTACCCAGGGCTGGTCACGGCTAATGAGAAGGGGGGGAGGGAAGGAGAGAGGGAGGGGGAGGGGAGGAGAGAGGGGGAGGGGGAGGAGAGGAGAGAGGGGGAGGGAGAGGGAAGGAGGGAGGGAGGGGAGGAGAGAGGGAGGGGGAGGGGAAGGGGAGAGGGGGAGGGAAGGAGAGAGGGAGGGGGAGGGGAGGAGAGGGGAGAGGGGAGGGGAGGGGAGGGGAGGAGAGAGGGAGGGGGAGGGGAGGAGAGAGGGGGAGGGGGAGGAGAGGAGAGAGGGGGAGGGAGAGGGAAGGAGGGAGGGAGGGGAGGAGAGAGGGAGGGGGAGGGGAAGGGGGAGAGGGGGAGGGAAGGAGAGAGGGAGGGGGAGGGGAGGAGAGGGGAGAGGGAGGGAGGGGAGGGAGGAGAGAGGGAGGGGGAGGAGAGGAGAGAGGGGGAGGGGGAGAGAGGAGAGAGGGGGAGGGAGAGGGAAGGAGGGAGGGAGGGGAGGAGAGAGGGAGGGGGAGGGGAAGGGGGAGAGGGGGAGGGGAAGGAGAGAGGGAGGGGGAGGGGAGGAGAGGGGAGAGGGAGGGGAGGGGAGGGAGGAGAGAGGGAGGGGGAGGAGAGGAGAGAGGGGGAGGGGGAGGAGAGGAGAGAGGGGGAGGGAGAGGGAAGGAGGGAGGGAGGGGAGGAGAGAGGGAGGGGGAGGGGAAGGGGGAGAGGGGGAGGGAAGGAGAGAGGGAGGGGAGGGGGAGGAGAGAGGGAGGGAGGGAGGAGAGAGGGAGGAGGGGGAGGAGAGGACAGAGGGGGAGGGGGAGGGGAGGAGGGAAGGAGGGCAGGAGGGGAGGAGAGAGGGAGGGGGAGGGGGAGGGAAGGAGAGAGGGGGAGGGAAGGAGAGAGGGAGGGGGAGGGGAGGTGAAGGGGAGGTGAGAGGGAGGGGGAGGGGGGAGGGAGGAGAGGGGAGGAGAGAGGGAGGGGGAGGGGAGAAGAGGGGAGGGAGGGGGAGGAGAGGAGAGAGGGGGAGGGGAGGGGGAAGGAGGGAGGGAGGGGAGGAGGGGGAGGGGGAGGGGAGGAGAGAGGGGGAGGGGGAGGGGAGAAGGGAAGGAGGTAGGAGGGGAGGAGGGGGAGGGGGAGGGGAGGAGAGAGGGGGGAGGGGGGAGGGGAAGGGGAGGAGGGAGGGAGGGGTAGGGGAGGAGGGGGGAGGGAGAGAGGGGTAGGGGAGGAGGGGAGGGAGGGAGGGAGGGGTAGGGGAGGAGGGGAGGGAGGGAGGGAGGGGTAGGGGAGGAGGGGAGGAGGGAGGGAGGGGGTAGGGGAGGAGGGGAAGGAGGGGAGAGAGGGGGAGGGGAGGAGGGGAGGAGGGAGGGAGGGGTAGGGGAGGAGGGGAGGAGGGAGAGAGGGGGAGGGGAGGAGGGGAGGAGGGAGGGCCGAGACAGGCACAAGAGGAGATGACATGGTTGGGCAGGGTGGCTCAGGCTGTGACCCCAGTTGCTAAGGAGGCTGAGGCAGAAGGGTCACAAATTCAAGGCCAGCCTCAGCAACTTAGAAAGACCCTGTCTCCAAATTAAGAGTGGGCAGGTCTGGGGATATAGCTCAGAGGTACAGCACTCCTAGGTTCTTTCCCCAGTATCAAAAAAATAAAGATTAAAAAAAGAAGAGATGACAGAAGAGGGCACATGAGACACATAATCTATGACTTTGTGTCTCTAGATTAGAGGGCCACCAGAAGTGCTCTTAGATAAAAACTAAATAGCATTAAGATGTAAATCCCACTGGGTGCCCGGGTGCACTCCTGTAATCCCCGTGCCTTGGGAGGCTGAGGCAGGAGGATGGCAAGTCCAAAGCCAGCTCCAGCAACTTAGTAAGGTCCTGTCTCAAAAATAAAAAGGACTGAGGATGCTGCTCAATGGTTAAGCCCCCCGCCCCCCCTTCCATTCCTGGAGCCCCCTCCCTACAAAAAAAGAAAGTGCTTTAAATATAAAAAGAGCCTAGGGAGGGAAAGAGGCTTTCCTGGTCCATTTCCTCCTCCCTATTCTGGAGGCTGGAGGTGCAAGATCAAGGTGCAGGAGATCTGGAGTCTGGCGAGGGCTGCTTGCTGCTTCTGAAACGTCCCTTGCCACTCTGCTCTTTGTGGGTAGGAACCTGTGTCCTCACATAGCAGAAGGGATGGAAGGCTGGTTCCACATGCTAGAGAGGGCAGCAGCAGGCAGTGGTCCCCAGCCTCTGTCACGGCGGCCTCGGGGCCTTAGCACCGCCTTGCCAGTGAAGTTTTAGCACCTGGGTTCTGGAAGGAAACATCCGTTCAAACCACAAAAATCCTTAAAGGAAGCTGCTATGAAACAAGATTAAGCAAATGTGAAAAGTTACTAAATTTTTTTTTTAAAGAGAGTGTGAGAGAGAGAGAGAGGGAGAGAGAGGGAGAGAGAATTTTTAATATTTATCTTTTAGTTCTCAGCAGACACAATATCTTTATTTTATTTTATGTGGTACTGAGGATGGAACCTGGGCCGCATGCATGCCAGGTGAGCACGCTACTGCTTGAGCCCCATCCCCAGCCCCAAAAAAGTTACTAAATTTGTTTTAAAATTTTCAGTAGTGGAAAGATGTAGCTGAAGAGAGAAATAGTCAAGTGGAAAGAAATCTGAGAACTCATCAGCATGGAACCCAGGGAGACAGAGGAGTGGAGGGAGAGAAGGCCAAGGTCAGGTGTGCGTCCACAGGAGATCTAGGGGAGAGCAGCAGAGGATGGGGAAGAGGAGTGGGCAACATGCGTAGCCATGTGCCTGGGGGGTCCCCAGGACTGAAGGGCTCAAGAGCATCCTCCAGGACACAAAGCAAACTCTCGTGAAGAAGGAGCAGAGGGAAGGCAGGGTGGGGGGATAAACGGAAGGACGGGAGAGGAGGTGTGGCCACGGGCAGCATGGCCATCCCCACCGCAGGCCAGGTGTCAGGGCGCCGCGGAGGAGACCCTGTCCTGACGTTGGCTGACACTGGTCTGAGGACAGACGGGGGCAACTGAACAGAAAGAGGGAGACAAAGTGAAAGTCAGTAGACGTCCCCAGGCATTGGTCAAAAACAGTCTCCGAATTGTCATTTAGAAAACCCCACTGTCCACTGGATCAGTAATATTAAAGAATCAATTTAGAAATGACAATAGTACGAAATGTAGTGACAGGGATTAAAATTGGAAATCTGACAGTAAGCCGTGGTAAGCAGAGAGCCTTTTAAACGTGGACGCCCACCTGGGGGTCAGGTGCAGAGTGACCTGCCTTGGCGCAGATGACCGGCAGAGGAGGGTTCAGAGAGAGCACCTTTGGAAAGTGATTGGAAGCATATTTAAAATGGCCTAGTGCCTGCCTGTGGCGGGCACGCATCTGACTCAGACTCAGGAAATCACGAGGAAGGGCGACCATGATCTGTGCACAGAGAAGCTCATCACCACCTCATTTATAACTACGGAATCTGAAAATGACCACAGCGTCCATCGCCAGAGAGATGTCTTCAAATAAATACCAGGAACTGAGTGATGAAATCTTAAACCTTCGTGTAAACTATTTGCCAAGGGTTTAGTAATAGTAGAAAACAGACGGAGGGGAGGTGGCGTCACTGTGTGACTGTGTGGGGGACATCAGCAGGGGGTAGGCCCTGTGGTGTGGGGGTCACCTGTGGGGGGTCTGGGGGACCCCCACTGTGCCTGCAACTTCTCTCATCTTTTCCAATCTCCTAGGGGACACATGGCTGCTCTATCAGCACACAATCATGAGCAACGGTGGAACAATCTAGAACACCCAGCAGGGTGAGAACCCCAGGGTCTAAAGACCCGCGGTAGGCGACCCGTGGACCCTGCTCCCTGGTTGTCAGGAACGTGTCCGAGGCGAGGGGGGCCCAGGCGCTCAGCGTGTGCCCTGGAGCGGGAACTGCCGCCACCTTCTCTCCTTTCCCCAGCTCAGAGCCGGCCAGCACCGAGCGCCCAGAGACCGATTAGTACAAAGTAAATACTCTCCACAGGAAGATGGACGGAGGCCGAGCGCTTCTCGGGTGGCTGAAAGCAACACAAGGCTTCCTGCACCCTGGGCCAGCACGGCCCGAGATGAAAGGGGCCAAGGCGCGTCCCTGCGAGCTCCCGGCCGGCCGGCAGAGCCATTAGACCTCCACATTTATTTACGGAGCTGATTTTGTGAGTATTGCTCTTATTTCCGTCCATAGATAAAAAGCAGAGATAATGGCTTGGCACTGGACGGCAGCCTTGGGAGCCCCACGCGGGGGCCACTTTAAAGCCCAGCATTCCTGGGGGACGGCTCTGAATGAGGGTCGAGGACTCCACCCAGCACCGCCGTGCTGCGCCATCCGTGCAGGGGTATTCACAGGATCTCCACCAGCTGTGGGGCGAGCTCTCCCTGCCCAGCCTAGCACTTCCCCCCAGTCCCAAGCCCTCTCCCACCGACAGCCCTCAGGGCCCAGCTCCACACATCCCAGCGTTCCCTTCCAGAACCTTCGCAGATGACGTTCCGTGAGAAGGTCCCGTCTCGGTGCCCTCCAGAGCGTCCCAGGGTTCACCCACGCCCCCTGCCACAGACAGGCTGCCAGCACACTGGAGGGTCCACCGGGAACTCGGGAATCGGTCACAACATCTGCTCCCCTGCCTTGGGACCTACCATTATTACCTGAGACAAAAAATCAAAAACGAAAGCTTACACTCATGGTGGAGAAGGAGTGGGTGGAAGAAGTGATGGTGAATTAAGGTATTTTTGACCTGATCAAAAATAGGATGGTCTATTTGTCCTCCTCAGAAGTAACTCCTCCCTCCAAAACCTGAAATTAAAGGCCAGAGCAGGGCCTGGGGGCCAACTATAGTCCCAGCAACCCAGGAGGCTGAGGCAGGAGGATCCCAAGTTTGAGGCTAGCCTGAGCAACTTAGTGAGACCCTGCCTCAAAATAAAAAATGAAAAAAAAAAAAAGCTGAGGATGTAGCTCTGTGGTAGGGCAGCCCTGGGTTCAATTCCCAGCATTCAAAATAAATTAAAAAAAAATACCAGAGCAAGAAAGGAGTTACCTGTTTAGAGATCTAAAGTCAACTCTGTTATTTCAAGAATTTAGGAGAGTATTTTTCCAACTCCAAAGCAGTCATCAGCTTCCTCTAGGAGCTTCTGGGGTCTTGACCTTTTCAGTTTAAGGTACTCAGAGAAATGTGAGATGATGGGTCAATTCAAAGTGCCGTATCAATCATCTGGGCAGTGGGGACTCATGATATTAAGGACAACTGTCTCGCACAGGGACAAACTAGCCGTTCCCTGCTACACCTGTCAGGGCGTCGGGCCAGAGCCAACAGCTTGAGAAAATCAACCCGGCGATCCCAGGAACCGTGAAGCCCACCTGTGTGAGCTGTGCCGGGTCATGAACACAAAATGGACAGGCTTCCTACAGGGTCGTCCTGCTGTGAGACGCTCGCAGGTCCCCGAAGCCTGAGAGACAAGACGGCAAAGAAGGAAACGTTCAATTCCGATTTTCAGTCACATGGGTCAGTCTGGGTGACCAGAGGACAGTTGGTCTTGGGTTGGTGTGTCTTCACCCCCACCCAGGAGGGCCTTTGCCTTCGCTCTCCTTCAGCTCTGCGCGTGGGTCACGTCTCAGCGCTGGCTGACCATCCTGTGGTGGCTATTGTCACAAGCACGACCTCATCCACAGAGCTGAGCCATCCACGGAGCTGAGCCATCCACGGGGCTGAGCCATCCACAGAGCTGAGCCATCCACGGAGCTGAGCCACCCACGGAGCTGAGCCATCCACGGGGCTGAGCCATCCACGGAACTGAAGCCATCCACGGAACTGAGCCATGCATGGAGCTGAGCCATCCACAGAGCTGAGCCATGCATGGAGCTGAGCCACCCATGGGGCTGAGCCATCCACGGGGCTGAGCCATCCACGGAACTGAAGCCATCCACGGGGCTGAGCCATCCATGGGGCTGAGCCATCTACGGAGCTGAGCCACCCACGGAGCTGAAGCCATCCATGGAGCTGAGCCATCCGCGGAGCTGAAGCCATCCACGGAGCTGAGCCATGCGTGGAGCTGAGCCATCCACGGAGCTGAGCCATGCGTGGAGCTGAGCCACCCACGGAGCTGAGCCATCCACGGGGCTGAGCCATCCATGGAACTGAAGCCATCCACGGAGCTGAGCCATGCACGGAGCTGAGCCATCCACGGAGCTGAAGCCATCCACGGGGCTGAGCCATCCACGGAGCTGAAGCCATCCATGGAGCTGAGCCATCCGCGGAGCTGAAGCCATCCACGGGGCTGAGCCATCCATGGAGCTGAGCCATCTACGGAGCTGAGCCACCCACGGAGCTGAAGCCATCCATGGAGCTGAGCCATCCGCGGAGCTGAAGCCATCCACGGAGCTGAGCCATGCACGGAGCTGAGCCATCCACGGAGCTGAGCCATGCGTGGAACTGAAGCCATCCACGGAGCTAAGCCATGCACGGAGCTAAGCCATGCACGGAGCTGAGCCATCCACGGAGCTGAAGCCATCCACGGAGCTGAAGCCATCCACGGAGCTGAGCCATCCGCGGAGCTGAAGCCATCCACGGAGCTGAGCCATCCGCGGAGCTGAAGCCATCCACGGAGCTGAAGCCATCCACGGAGCTGAGCCATCCACGGAGCTGAAGCCATCCACGGAGCTGAGCCATCCACGGAGCTGAGCCATCCGCGGAGCTGAAGCCATCCACGGAGCTGAGCCATCCACGGAGCTGAAGCCATCCACGGAGCTAAGCCATGCACGGAGCTGAGCCATCCGCGGAGCTGAAGCCATCCACGGAGCTGAGCCATCCGCGGAGCTGAAGCCATCCACGGAGCTGAAGCCATCCACGGAGCTGAAGCCATCCACGGAGCTGAGCCATCCGCGGAGCTGAAGCCATCTGAAGCCACTAGACGCGATGGTCGTGAATGTCCTGCAGTCCTCAGGGAGGAGGAGGAGCTGCCTTTGAGCACCTGCCGCCAGTCCTGGGAGATGCAGGTGCGCCCGGCTGACCGCGTCAGCTCCGCGAGCTCCACACCCACCCTTTGAATCTAACCCCAGAGGTCCTAGACCCCGTAGGCTTTCCCGGAGGCTGGGCCGTCGCTGGCAGAGGGTGGCTTGGTGAGACCTGGCATCTAAACCTGCGCAGGGCTGCAGCCTTTCTGGAGCCCTAAGCTCGGCTCCTGAGCCCTGTGCAGAAAGAAAGGCTCCCTGGGGGACACCAACTGTGACACATGAGCACCTGACACCTTTCTGGCGTTACTGCTTTGGTGACCCACACGACCCGCCCCCCCCCCACTCCCCCACTCCAACAAAAACTTCCGAAACCACTCCAAGTCCAACACACCAAGATCACTGATGGGGAGGAGTGCCCAGAGTCAGGGACGGGCTGCTGGCCACAGCCAAGGCACAAAGGTCGCCCCTTAGCAGGAGTCAGGAGGTCAGCAAGGCAGCAGACCATCAGTGCAGCTGGTCAGTACCAGAGGCAGGGTCATCCCCTACACCGTGGAGACGTCACCAATTCAGAGACCTGTGGGGGAGCCGTATGGAGGGAGGTGGACACTCCTAGCCCTTCCCTTCTCCCCTCCAGACCCAGCCACTGAGGAGGTGGACAGGGTGGCTCCTCCAGCTCCTCAGCAGGAGGAGGTCAGGTGGGACATGCTCAGAGCCAAGGACAGTGACCCGCACACTCCACCTTCCTGCTCCTGATTTCTTCCCTGGGACAACCTGCCCTTTTCCTCACAGTCCCCTTCCTCACTGGGCCCTCTCAGGGCCCAGGGCGAGCTGACCCCAGCTGCTCCCCCAGCCCTCCTGGGGTAGAACGTGCACCTCCAGAGGAGAAGGTGGTCTGCCCACGGTGCAGGCACCAGGTGCTTCCCTAGTGCAGGACCTGCGGTGCGTGACCCCTGGAGCCAGGTGACGTCACAGCCCTGTCCCCACCTGTGGCCGTGCGAGTGAGTAGTCAAGGTCCTGACCCGCTTCTCAGAAGGCCAGTCTCCAGCCGCGCAGAGCGGCAAGATTCCCTGGCAAGTGAAACTGCCTGTTCTCTCCCGTGCACCCACATGAGCACAGACCCCCTGCCGGGGGTCTCCCCAGGGGGCCCTGCAGCCCTCCTCCCTCCTCCAAGTCGGTCTGGTCTTAACAGCTAACCGCACAGACAGTGTGTGGCCAGAGGCGTCTTCCTCCTGTGAGTGAGATCAAGTCCACGTCTGCTGTGCCTCTGGCTTTGCTCACTTCACCTCGAGTTGGCAGATCTGTCACCTGTAGAGGGACACTGATCCTTCCCAGGGCTGTCCACTGCCATGGACACCACAGTCAATATGCTGACGGGCAGTTGAGTACTTGGGATTACTACTAAGGATGTCCACATTAAACAGACCGTTGGCCATTGAAAAGTCAAATGGATACAAATTGCAAATCCCGACTCCCTGTTAAGAACCGCTCACTGGAAAGCTTCCCCAGAGCCCATGTCGCCAAGGCTGCCGCCTCATTGATGCACCGTGATGACCAGTTCCCAAACCACTGACCACAGCTTTGTTCTTACTAGACTGTAAATCTGTGTGTGTGTGTGTCTCTGTGTGTGTGTCTGCGTGTGTGTGTGTCTGTGTGTGTGTGTCTGTGTCTGTGTATCTGTGTGGGTGTAAGTGTGTGTGTGTCTATGTGTGTGTATCTGTGTGTCTGGGTGTGTGTGTGTGTCTGTAAGTGTGTAAGTGTGTGTGTCTATGTGTGTGTGTCTGTATATAAGTGTGTGTATGTCTGTGTGTGTGTCTGTGTGTGTCTGTGTGTCTGTGTGTCTCTGTGTGTGTCTGTGTGTGTGTGTCTGTGTCTGTGTATCTGTGTGTCTGGGTGTGTGTGTGTGTCTGTGTCTGTGTATCTGTGTGGGTGTAAGTGTGTGTGTGTCTATGTGTGTGTATCTGTGTGTCTGTGTGTGTGTGTGTCTGTGTGTAAGTGTGTAAGTGTGTGTGTCTATGTGTGTGTGTCTGTATGTAAGTGTGTGTATGTCTGTGTGTGTGTCTGTGTGTGTCTGTGTGTCTGTGTGTCTGTGTGTGTGTGTCTGTGTGTCTATGTGTGTGTGTGTCTATGTGTGTGTGTCTGTGTGTCTATGTGTGTGTGTGTCTATGTGTGTCTGTGTGTCTGTATGTGTCTGTGTGTCTGTGTGTGTCTGTGTGTTTATGTGTGTCTGTGTGTCTGTATGTGTCTGTGTGTCTGGGTGGTGTGTGTGTGTCTGTGTGTAAGTGTGTAAGTGTGTGTGTGTAAGTGTGTGTAAGTGTGTGTGTGTGTAAGTGTGTGTGTGTCTATGTATGTGTGTGTATATGTGTCTGTGTGTCTGTGTCTGTCTGTGTGTCTGTGTGTGTGTCTGTGTGTCTATGTGTGTGTGTCTGTGTGTCTATGTGTGTGTGTCTGTGTGTGTGTGTCTGTGTGTCTATGTGTGTGTGTCTGTGTCTGTGTATCTGTGTGTCTGGGTGGTGTGTGTGTCTGTGTGTAAGTGTGTAAGTGTGTGTGTGTAAGTGTGTGTAAGTGTGTGTGTGTAAGTGTGTGTGTCTATGTATGTGTGTGTATATGTGTCTGTGTGTCTGTGTCTGTATGTGTGTCTATGTGTGTGTGTGTCTATGTGTGTGTGTGTCTATGTGTGTGTGTGTCTATGTGTGTGTGTCTGTGTGTCTGTATGTGTCTGTGTGTCTGTGTGTGTGTGTGTCTATGTGTGTGTGTGTCTATGTGTGTGTGTGTCTATGTGTGTGTGTGTCTATGTGTGTGTGTGTCTGTGTGTGTGTCTGTGTGTGTGTGTCTGTGTGTCTATGTGTGTGTGTCTATGTGTGTGTGTCTGTGTGTGTGTGTCTGTGTGTGTGTGTCTGTGTGTGTGTGTCTGTATGTGTGTCTATGTGTGTGTGTGTCTATGTGTGTGTGTCTGTGTGTCTGTATGTGTCTGTGTGTCTCTGTGTGTGTGTGTCTATGTGTGTGTGTGTCTTTGTGTGTGTGTGTCTGTGTGTGTGTGTCTGTGTGTGTGTGTCTGTGTGTCTATATGTGTGTGTGTCTATGTGTGTGTGTCTGTGTGTGTGTGTCTGTGTGTGTGTGTGTCTGTGTGTGTGTGTCTGTGTGTCTATGTGTGTGTGTGTCTATGTGTGTGTGTGTCTGTGTGTGTGTGTCTGTGTGTCTATGTGTGTGTGTGTCTGTGTGTGTGTCTGTGTGTCTGTGTGTGTCTGTGTGTCTGTGTGTGTCTGTGTGTATGTTGGGGGGCAGCGGGTGTGGGGGGTAAAGCATCTACCTTTGTTATCTCACAGACTGGGGGTCAGGAGCCTGGACATGGCTTGCTGACCCCCTTGGCCAGGCTGCCTGCTCGCCTGGAGTTGAGACTCCTCTTGGGAACCCACTCACATTGTCCGCAGAGTTCCCTGCAGTGAGGGATGGGAGCCGCCCCACCATGGCAGCTCACAGGTGGCCGTTCCCTTCTTGGGGTCAGCAGGAGACAGTCCCTGGCCTCTGGGCCTTGTGTGTAAGCTGGCCTGCTAATCTCCCATGCACCCACGTCATCTCCCTGGAGCAGGCCCCGTCCACCCTCAGGAGGAGAACCAGGATACAAGGCCTGTGTGCACCACTGTGGATGCGGCCTGGTGTGTCCTCTCTGGCCTGGAGACTGTGGCTGCCCACTGGCCTGTTCCACGTTCTGCCCTCCCAGCGCCCTCCTCCCCAGCCCTGAGCTCTCCCTCCCTGGCTCTACCCAGGGCTTCCCTTCACGTTCATCTGGGGAAGACTTGCCGGCAACACGCTCGATTCTCTTCCTCTGAGCACACTTTTTATTCTCCTTTCATCTTTTCTTTTTTAGAAAATGTTTGTTTAGCTGTAGTTGGACGCAATACCTTTATTATTCCTTTATTTTATTTATCTATGTTTGGGTGGTGCTAGGCGAGTGCTCTGCCGCTGACCCCAGCCCCTGTTCTCTTTTCATTCTTAAAGGTTGATTTTTCCAGATACAGAATTCAGGATTCTCACTTTTGCTTTTTGGTTTTTTTTAGCACTCAGAAAATGCTGTTCTACTTCCTGTTGACCTCCATAATTTCCGTCAAGATACCTGCTGTCACTCAGAGTGCTGGTCCCCGAGAAAGGCTGACTCAAGACCTGGTCTGTGGCGGTCTGAGTGTGGTTGATCTCCTGCACGGGGTTCTTGGAGTGTATCTTGTTTGGGGTTTACGTGGTGTTGAAGTCAGCCTTTCTCTGCTGTGACCAAAAGACAGAACAAGAACAATTTTAGAGGAGACAAGCTTTTTAGCATCGTGGTTTCAGAGACCTGAGTCCACAGACGGCCGGCTCCATTCCTGGGCCGAGGTGAGGCAGCGCATCATGGCTGAGGGGTGGCGGAGGAAAGCAGCTCAGGACATGACACCAGGAAGTCACACTGAGCTCTGGGGGCACTTCCTCATGTCTAAACCTTAGTGCTCAGCTTCTTGAATCTGCGGGTCCATGTTTTTGGCCACATTTTGGTGATTTTCGACCATTATTCCTTTGAACACTTATTAAGAATCTCCCTCTTTCTCCTCCCTCGAGGCCTCCATGGCCCGATAGCTGACCCCCTGCACAGTCTCCTGGCCCCTGGGCTCTGCTTTCTTCCCCTTCTTCAGATGGTCAGTTTTACTGTCTCTCTCAAGCCGTCTGCTTCCTTCACCCCTCCTCTCACTGAGCCAACCCACTCAGGTTGCTATTTGGCTTTCCAGTTGTAATTTCCAAGCATCAACTGAATATTCCTATTTTAAATGGACGATGTGTGCCTTCTATCTATCTGGTGTCTCTCACTGGGTCCGTCTAGCTGCATGACAAATGATCCAGAAACACCTTTCAGTGGTCATTGTGCAGTTTTAAAGGTACAAAAATCAAACCTCTAGATCTAATGTCATTCAGAGTGGGCAGGTTCTGCTCTGCACAGAGGAGGGCCAAGGACCCCGAGCTCCCACCTGAGACTCCCAAGGTGGGACTTCTGTGGCAGGAACCAGGCTCCTTGCTCAGGGGCCTGGGGATCAGACTAGCCATAAGGTTTCCTCTCGATTGCTAGGATCAATCCTAATTCAAAGATCCTAAAAATGCTGCCTGGAGTTCTGGGGAAATCCCCCTTTTAGATCTGGGTGCCTCCCCCAAACAAGCAGTGCATTATGATGGACTTTCCTTAGCTGCCGGTCCCCCGGCTGGCTGCAGCCCGTGGGTCTTAAAGAGGAAACGGCTGTAACGCCCGAACTTGGGTTCAGGTCCTCACCCCCGAGTGAGAAAGGCAGGACCGTGGTCCACCTTCAGTTGTGTGTTTGTAAAGGGCCTGTAGGTCATTTGTGTCCAGCAATCGTTCAGAAGGCCCAGTTTCTCTAGCTACATGTCCAGATCCTAACTTCGGGGACCCTAAATTGGCATCCTGTGGCCTGCTTTGGGGCAGCTGGGCTGGTGCCCCTGTCTGGAGCCTGAGGGACTGTTGCTGGCCGCACTGAGGGCTGTGTTCATCCTCCTGTCCTGTTCTGTGAGTAGATGGTCAGGTGGACCTCCCAACCTCTCTGCTGCTGGGCCCCTGGACGCTGCCTGCAGGATAAGAGCTGGTGACCCATCCATCTCTCCTCCAGCCCTTTCCTCCTCTCCCCCAGAGGGTCCCAGGGTCAGGAAGGTGACACAGAGGTCTCCTTGTCTGGGTGATCTGTGAGGTTGTTAGAGCCTATGTTAAGTCAGCACCACAAACTTGGTGGTCAAACAAGAGAGGTCGAGCCCCTCACATTCTGGAGGCCAGAAGGCCAGAGCCAAGGTGTCCACAGGCTGTGCCCCCTGAAGCCCGGAGAGAGTCCTCCCTGGCCTCTCCCAGTCTCTGCCTCGGGACACTCCTGGGCTTGCTGGGCGCACGTCTCTGCTCCATGTCCCCACGGCCAGCTCCCCTTCTCTCTGGGCTCTTCTATTTATAAGGACAAGTGTCGTTGGATTTCGGGCCCACCTGATGATCCCTTCTTGAGGTCCTTGACTTAATGACATCTGCAAAGACACTTTTTCCAGGAAGGTTCCACTCACAGGATCCAGGTGTTGAGACGTGGACATATCTTTTGGGGGCCACCATTCACCGTGCTGCAGGGCACAGAAGGGCAGGATCTGCTCCAGGCTCACCTCGGGAACCAGCCGCTCTCACTGGGCTCCCCAGACCTGCCCTCATCTCCAGACTTCCATGTTGGTGGCTTGGTCGGTCCCACTGAAGACCCGCATGTGGGCCCCGGCTGGTTTCTCTCGGGCACTGCCCCACGCACGTGGCAGGAAGCCGGGCCACCCAGGGCCGAGATGAAGACTCATGAAGTGATAAAGCTGCTGTTGTTCCTCAGGCATCTGGAAGTCAGGGGAGAAGGCTCTCAGTTCTGTGCCACATCTGGGTGTGAGTGATTCACGAGGACACTGCCTCGTCCTGGCTCTCGTTCAAGGGATGTTTACAAGGAGTCTGAGCGGCCGCCTCTCCCAAAGTCTTCTTTAATATACGGCCACTTGCTTCTCACAGAGCCCACTTCGCCGTTTAAAAACAGAATAACATTTTCCACAACCGTATCTTAGGAAACATTGAGAGGATTAACAGATTCCTATTTGCAAATCAATTTCAGACCTACCGGTCTGCAAATATAAGATGTTATTTTATTTGCTAATTAAAACCATTTCCCTAAAATTTTGTTTTCCTCCCTAATTTAAATAACAAAGAGAAACAGAGATAGAACCACATCTGTTGAATCTTCTCAAATATTTCTGAGTTTGGGGTGGAGGGAAAACATGAGACACCAAGAGCATGACGCACAGTCACTGAGGAGACGTCGGCGTGCTGACTGGCAGGCGGTCCGAGCCAAATGAACAAATGTGTTTCTATTTCTGCTCTCAATTAAGCCTTAGCCCTCCAGCCTCCAGGGCAGAGTCGGACCTTTGTTCACTTTTCCTCCTTGATGACAAAATTGAGTCCGGGTCTAGGTTCCTTTTTAAATATGCCTTCTTCCTTCTATCTGTCCCCAACCCCAATTTTCAACTCAAAAATGTTGATTACATTCAAAAAGCAAATGCAGTAAGTAGGTGAATGATTCGTGTGATGTTTGATGAGAGGCCCCGCATGCCGTCCTCCACCATCCTGAATTCAAACAACGCAGTTTGGGATTCTAAATGAGCCATTGAAGTCATACCTGTCACTTCTCCTTGGCCACTTGGCATCTTAGACACCAGGGGCCCGTCTGACTCTCAAGGTCTCCGCTCAGTCAGGCCCTGGACCCGAGCGGGACACAGCATCTTTGTTCTGGGGACACATCTTGCGTGTTTGCAGCACGGGAATCGCCTTCCTCAAGGCCGGGGACCCTGGGTGGGCTGCCCCGCACAGGGGGTTGGGGCTCTGAACTGCGTGTGTGTGTGCGTGTGTGTGTGTGTGTGTGTGTGTGTGTGTGTGTGTGAGAAACTCTGGGTGAGGAGCCTCCGAGACACACCTCTAGAGGAGCCTCAAGGCTTGGGATGTGGTGACCAGGCTCAGAAGAGGAGCACCCTGGGGCTTGGGGGACAGGGCTGGGGGTCGAGAGCTGGGGTGCCTGACCTTCTCCTCCCGTCCTCAGCCCAGATGAGCCGCCTCTGCCCCAGCCTGGGCACGACTGGTGCTGTATGTCCATCTCTGATTCCCTCCTCTTCCAACCTCAAGGGCAACTTGTCACCAGGCCCCACTGAGCCCACAGTGATCGGCACTGCCACCCCCTTCTTGGTGGGTGCCTGTGGCATGAGGGCCACACCCACGCTCGGAGCACTGGGGGACGCGTCCCAGCAGGAACACGCAGCTCCCCACAGGGAGGAGACTGTCCTCACCCTCAGCCCTGGCCTGCTGTGGAGCCCCAGCTGTCCTGCCCCTCTGGGCCCTCGCGTGCTGCTGCTGATCACGCTGCGCCCAGCCCAGGACCCCAGCCTGACCACTCCCAGGGGTGTCTCCAGGACACAGAGACCCTCTGCATCTGCTGCTCCCATCACTCTCACGGCCCCGGAGGCGTCCTGGGTGACACTGCCTCTCCCCCACTAGCCGCGACTGGCTGAGGTCAGGGCCCACATCTGCCTCCTGGTCCCCCACCGCCCTTTCCGGCCCTTTTGCCGACTGATCAAACCCTTTCTCACCCTCTACCATCAGGCTCCCGGCTGCTGGCTCAGAGGAACGTCCCCAGGTGAAGGGACGCACTGGCTGCTCCTCGCGGGCTCACCTCTCCTTATAACTGTCCCAGGGTTCTAGACTGTGCTCTCTGGGGGTCCAGCAGGAGGGCGGGGCCCAGGTTGATGGGGGTCTGAGTCTCCGTCCCCCCCCCCTCCTGGGGCAGGAAGCCTTGTCAGCCCCCTTCAGTGAGAAGAGGCCACCCCCCGGGCACACAGCTGCTCCAGAGCTCGGCTCTGCCTCTCCCCTCCACCTGGTTTTTGGGAAATAAAGTCCTCCTCTGTGATCCAGAGGGACACCAGCCCACCCCAGGGGTGCTGGGGCCAGGGAGCCAATGCACAGGGACCTCAGCTCCGGGACGGACGAGCCCGGGAGGCCCCCACCGTCCCTCCTCCTCTCAGAGCTGGGACTTTCACGGAGGTCACAGCACGTCCTGGGCAGGAGTTCTGAGCCAGCCGAGGCCAAGGCAGCGGCTTCCTTCTCCACGTCCGTGGAGAGCAGCAGCACCCCTCCCTGTGGAGGCACCTGGCCGGGGGGCAGCCTGAGGAGAGCAGAGTGAGGGCCACAGAGCCCGGCACCCAGCCCGCCACACACCCCCCCTGTGAGCCAGGTGGCCCCGGAGCCTCGTGCTCTGTCCCCGACGAGGCCAAGGCCACTGACACAGCGACAGAACTGAGCTCCTGCCCAGCCCCTGCCTGGACCACCATGGTCTCCAGCAAGATGTTGACTTCCCCCCAAAAAAAGGTGGAGCAGAGAGAGCACGTGCCTCTGGCACCAGCCCCACCAAGAATCGGATGATGCGGGCTGCGAGGAAGTCAGGAGCATACTGCAGGGTGGGGCGAGCAAGACAGCGCTCTAGCACTGGGTCTCGGCATGGAAGCAAGAAGACTCAGACTGCAGCCAGAGCTCGTTGGCAGAGGAAGCCAAACAGTGGAGAAGGACGAGCTGACCACGGTGGGGTCCACTGACAAAATATGTCCGACATCTGCCAGGAACAGGGGACCAGGCCTGAGGCAGGACCAGGGCCGCCCAGAGCAGGTGCTTGTTCAGAGGGACCTAGTCCAGGACCCTGAGGATGAATTTTTATAGCATTTATTTTTTTTTTTTGCTTATTTATTTGTTCCCTTTATTATTCTGTTGAAAATTTGGAATTTTTTTTCTCTTCCAAAAGTTCTGAAAATTTTAATTCCAGCATCGTGTGTGGCCCCTTTATTCTCTAAGGCTCACTTTCTCTGCTCCTTTTCTGTATCCTTTTGTTCTTGTTGCAAAGATGAGCCTATCAGGTCACTCTGAAGGGACAGGTGATTTGCTGGAATAGTCTTGTTCTTGAATCCTCTCCATTCCTCCTCAAGAGCAGCTCAAGAGTCGCTGCTGAACGTGGGGCTCTGCCTTCCTCCTTCTCCACCACGCCTGACCTTCCAGACAACAAGTCCACATTTAAAATCTGGGGCTTCATCATTTTGTATTCCTTATGTAGCTGGACCTAGTTTCAAAAAACTGGTCTATACCTTAGTTGATTGACAGATTTCCAGGGGAGACCCCCCCTTTGTCTACAGGGGACTCATCCTAAGACGTTTCTCAAGTGCCTGGACACCCAGAAAGGACCAGATCTATGTGCATGATGAGTGGTAAGGTCTGTGGATCAGAGGTCACAACAATAAAATGGATCAATTACTGGAATACTCTATAACTAATGTGTTTTATTATAAAACATATGAAGCTATATCAAAATAGGGGGGGGGGAGGCGTGGAATTCCATGGAACAGAGATCAGTGGGCTAAGGAAGGGGAGACGGGGCAGGAGGGACCAGGAAAGGGAGGACGATGGAAGGAGACTGAGCCACCGACCTATGGAGAAGCAGTGCGGGATCGCCCAGGCTCACCTCCGATTCCACCCGCCTGCCACCCTCCTCTCTCGCTGACTTTGAAGAGAATGTTTTTTTGATCATCTTTATTTGCCCAAAGTGGAAAGAGTGACCTCACTGGGCAGAGCTGTGATCTCACCCTCCCTTCAGTGGGAAGGGTAACTGGCTCCTTGGCAACAAAGCCCGCTACACACGTTGGCTCATGGTGATGGACGTCGGCAGTGCCTCTGTCATTCAACTCCACACGTCCAGGGAGCGCCTGGCACCTTCCCACCAAGGACCTGCGTCTGACCCCTCCAGGGCCGGGGTCTAATGAGCCTCTCCACGGGGTGTGTGCCTCAGCCCCCATCACAGTCCAAAAGTGTCCATGTAGAACACAGGACGTGTGAGGAGTGGGCGAGGCCCCTGCGGGGAGAGTCCAGTCTTGTGGAGAGGACGCCTCGTGTCTGGTCATCAACAGCAGTGATGGTCTTCGTCAGGACAGCAGCTGCACTCACCAGGGCTTCCTGCCCCAGTTCTGCTGCAGGCACACTCCAAGGACACCCCAAGGACCCCTCCGTGAAGGTCAGTTATCACGCATCAGACTTCCCCGCTGCTCAGTGTCTGTGCAAGGGGCCTGTCCTGATTTGGCCAGTGACAAAAGACACCATAAATCATCTGAGCCTGGAGAAGGGGCAGCAGCTTCCACGTGGGTGGACTCCCCACGCCCTCCCAGACTCACCTTATCACCTGGACACTTTAGCTCCCAGGGAGGGCAGCACAGCAACACAGCCGACCTCTGTGGCCGAGCCTGTTCCCCTGAGTGTCCCTCCAGGCCCATCTGCCAGGTGCCCAGGGCCTCAGAGCAACAGGGACAGCTCAACCCCGTGCGTTCAGCTTCCTGAAACGGCAGCTCCCAGTTGGTGGTCGGTGGGGACACCATGGGACTCTGAGACCACCTCTCTGGAACCCGACTGCGGTTCTCTCCTTTGCTGTCCTCAGCTCTGCAAGAGCTGGCTCGTCCTTCCTGTGCCTTGCTTTCATATCAGACAGAAACTCTGGCTGTCAAACCAGAACAATTCAAAGTGACTTTAAATGAACATAAACCAGTCAGCTGAAGTGTCATGATTCTAGGAAAGCGGTGGAATGAGGACATTGTTACTCTAGGTACATATGTGACTGCACAGATGGTGTGACTACATCGTGTACAACCAGAGAAACAAAAAATGTGCTCCATTTGTGTACAATGAATCCAAATGCACTCTGCTGTCATGCATAACTAATTAGAACAAATAAAAATGAATAAATCAAAAAACCCAATAAACCAGTTGGGATTTCTCTGCCAGGAGAAATGTCACAGCTTCCTTTACCCCAGGTCCTAAAAGCCACTAATGTTCTCCTACATTGTTGTACCCATGGCCCTGGGGGCTGGTAAGTTGGGAATTGGGCCACAAGGAATGTGTTAACAACCTTGAAAGAATCCCGAGTGGGACAGCGCAGCCCAGGGCACCAGGCACAGGCCCCCTGCCTCTTGCTGGGGTGGGTTTTGTGGGTGGAAGGACAATTCTTGACCTCAGAGGCTCCCACACATCCATCAGGCCTGTTGTCACATCTGGTCAGAAACCTCACGCGGGCCCAGGCTGGGTGAGGCTCAGAAGGAAAACTAAGCAAGTCCGACAATTAAGCAGAATAAGCAATTAAGCAAATCCAGCTGCTGCAGACTCCAACAGGCCAGGGAAGAGGAGCGTCTTGCCCTCAGCCTCATGCCCGGCCAGAAGGAGCTGGGTCAGCTTCCTGTTGGTGCTGTAGCCTCGCTGCAGGCTGGGCTGTGTAGGACACCATGGAGGTCAGCATGCCAGGTGGGTCTAGGAGCCAAAGTCGGAGTGTCCAGGGGCAGTGTCTTCTGAGCTGGTCTCAGAGGTCCGAGCTGAGGTCCGAGCGTCCACAGGTCTGGTACCTTCTGGAGCACCCATGTCCTTGCCTTCTCCTTCTGTGTCTCCCAGATCAGAGCCATGTGACATCACCCATTCTCCATCTCTCTGTCCCTGAGCCTCCTGCCTCTCACTTTTAGGGAATCTGAAGTGACTTTGGGCCCAGCCAGGATGACACCCCTGCAATCTCAAGACCTTTAATCTGCTCACATCTGCAAGGTCACCTGGGCCACATAGAGCCACCCATGTTCTGGGAGCAGGACGTGGAAATCTCGAGAGCCATGTTCTGCCTCCACAGGAGCACGTCCTAGACCCTGTGTTTCTCCACTGCACAGAGAGGGACAGGCACTGCTCTGACCCCAGAGTCCTCTAGGGTGGATGATGCATGATGGGGAGCCCCTGAGGGGACCAGACTGCACATGGGAAGGGTCACACACAGAAAACCCCAGCAGTCTCACCTTTAAGAAACTGCACAGCCACTGCCCCGACTTGGAAGATGGGCATTATGACTGACCCAGACCCATGAGCTGCAAGTTCAAGTCCTGATTCCTAGTTGCTTTATTTGGCAAAATGGTCTCTGCAGAAACAATTCAACTGAAGATCTCGAAATGAGGTGCGTGAGAGGACACGGCCCTGCATCTGGGAGAAAATACCCCTGAGAGAGACAGAGACACACACACGCAAGAAGGGTGACCTGAGGTGGCTGAGGTCAGAGGGAGGGGCCACTCACCAAGGAGGCCCGCACCCTCCAGGAGCCAGGAGAGCCAGGAGAGGACCGCCCGGACGCTCTGTGGTGTGTGGCCTCCTGAGGCCTGGCTGCCAACCCCTGCCCCAAGAGCGAGAGCAGCAGCCTAGTAACTGCACACACAGGGGCTGCGTGAGAAGCAGAATCCTGGCGATTCTAGACGCCAGGGCTGTCGCACTCACCCACCAATGGGCACCAAGGTGATTCTAGCAGCCAAACTTCCCACCCACCAACAGCCCATCAGAAGACACAGGGCCATTTCCTCCACAACCACTGTTTATAATCAGTCCCCATGGCCATCTTCTGTACAAAGGCCCACACTCAATAAATGTACCATGAGACACACAGACTGTCTTAATGATGACCACCATCAAGAGAGAGGGCAATCAGCAAAGCCAGGCCCAGCGGTGATCTGGGTTTCAGAACTCTCAGCCAGGGACTTAACCTAACTATGATCAACCGAAGACAGAGGACCAAAAGAACAAAATATGTAAACACAGAGAAATTGTAGCAGAGAAATAAACAGTACGTAAAAAGAATAAAATAGAAATGCTAGAAGTATTTTTAAAAAATCAGAGATGAAGAATTCCTTCAACAAACTAATCAGACGTTTTGATACAGCAGAGTTAGAAATGTCACTGAACTTGAAGTTAGGTCAATTAAAACAAACCAAGAAAAGACAAAAAGAAAAAGAGACTAGGGGAAAAAAAGAAAAACAGAACAGTCTCCAAGAGCATGTCAAACACTGTACTGCATGTGACTGTGGTCCCAAGAGAAGAGAGGGGGGTGAGGCCCTGAGCAGAGGGTCACCCACAACACAGCAGCTGAGAGCAGACCCAGACCACAAGCAAGCAGCCCGCCCCACGGACCACAGGCTGAGACCAAACGAAAGACACCTGAACACATCCTACCTGGCCAAATATTAGAAGCCCAAGAAAACAACAAGACCCCGAAGGAAACAGAAGAAACGTGTTCATTGCACACAAAAAAACAAGAGTCAGAGCCAACGTCTTACAGGAAACTCTGTAGGCCAGCAGGCAGTGCAGGGCGTCCATGCTGTCCACCCAGAATCCCACAGCCTGTGGAAGTGCCTTTCAAAGCAGAGCAAAAGAAAGACTTTTAAAGATGAATAAAAGCTGATTGTTTTATCCTAGGTATTAGGATGAAATACCATTACTGCAAAATATATTTAAGAAAAGTATTCAGGCAGAAACAGTATGATACTCATGATAACAGAAGCATCTTTGAATCCACACAGATAAATAAGGAATGAGGAAAATCACAGAGAATTTTCATACAATCTCCTAGAACAAGTAAGTGAGGTCATGTGATCAGAGGGTGCAAGGTTAGTATGCAGACTCAGTTTAATGTTGTATACTTTCAGCAGAGTCAGAAATAAAGAAACTAAAAAGTACTATCTGAAATAGCATAAGCTAAAAACAGACAAAAGTAAATGCCTATATCTAAATCTATCAAGACATATTCAGGATCCATATGCTTAAAACTGTAAAATACTGATAAAAAAAACACAATGAAACCTTGTAACTGCAGATACACCAAATGCATAGATTCAAAGACTCTCTATTTCTTAGATCTCAGCTTTCACCAAACTGATCTATAGAAGCCATGCAATCCACAGCAAAACATCAGCAGACTATCTTTTTTGTGTGTAGAAATTCAGATTCTAAAATGTAAAGAAATGAAAATGCAAAGAACCTAGAGGACCAAAACGAGACCTGTAGAAGAAGATGCAGGAGATCTTTTTGAGAGTGAGACAGTCTTCTTAGATATGATATCAAAGCACAAGTCATAAAAGAATAAGTGATAAATTTGACTTTATCAAAATCTGGCAAGAGCCAGATTGGAACACTCCTACTCTCTTATTCATATTGGAACCTACGAGAGAGCTACAGAAATCTCGACTGTGGGCTATTGTTGTAACCGGAGGTGTATACCTTACAGAACAGAGTGGACAGTCCAGAAATAGCCCCAACAAGTATGGTCAACTGACTTTGGGCAAATTGGCAAAGAAATCCAATTAGTAAAGAATATTCTAATCCACAGAACAAAATTCTAAAGAGAGATGAACCCCAGCTGTGACTCACACTGCATGTAAACATTAGCTGGAAATTGAATTTTCCATTGAATTCAGACCTGCAGAAGAATAGGCAGTGCTGCAGTCTGGCTGGGCACAAAATAACCGAGCCGCCACACAGCCTTGTAGGTTCAAAACAGGAACTCCTTTATTCTCTGCACTCCCGCAAACGCCACGCACGCGGCCTCCTCCCGGGACACACCACACACCAACTGGAGATCCCTCCTCCGGAAATCCCTCCTCCGGCACTTCCCCAACCAATGGGAACTCTCCGGGAATCCCCGCGAGAACTCCAAAGTAGCAGGCCAAGGTGGACAGCAGGGGTCTAATATACAATTGAATACACAGCTTAACATAACCATCGTCACCTCTCAACCACTCCTTCTGGCAAAATGCCATGCATCATTCTGACTGGGCTGTGGCTCTCAGCAGGGCAGGAGATCTCTCCACAGGTGAGACAGTCTTCTTAGGTATGATATAAAAGCATAGGTCAGAGAAGAATAAGTGATAAATTTGACTTTATCAAAATCAAAAATTTAGTTCTTTTAAAGACACTGGTAAAATAACAAAGTGACAAGCTGCAGCTGAAAGAAAATATTTGCAAGATTTGTACTGAATAAAGAACTTGTATAAAGAATTAATAAAGAATGCTAATAATTCAATAATAAGAAGACAAAGTATCCAGTTTAAAATAGACAACTATTTGAACAGACATTTCATCAAGGAGGACATAAAATAGCTGTGTTAAAAGATGTTTCACAAGTCTATGCTTGTTTAATGCCCAAGGGAAGGCAATGTTCCAAACACGGCGCGGGCATATCGAAGGACCTGGGTGTCCACGTGGGGTTGGTCCCAGTGATGGAGCAGAGGCAGTAACAGCAGTAAATAATGGTAGTTTTGGAATGCAACCCATCATATAAAGTAATACTGTGTGAATAGACAGTCAAATAAATAAACTGAAGACAAAAAACCACTCTTCCTTAGAGTAGGATTCCCACTGAATGAATGTAGAAGAAATAATGGAAAGAGAAAGACCAGCATTGGGCAAGTGCCCCAGTAGTAGCTGCTCGAGGAAACCTGACTAGATAGGAAATGACGAAGAGGAACAGGCTGGAACGAGGCTGTGCCTGGTCTGCAGGAACCCACAGGTTCTTATCAATGCAGGCATGGATGATTTCCTCAGTAAAGAACCCTCAACCAAGGCATCAGAGAGGCCTCCCAAGTGACAGGACAGGCCAGCACCCGGCACCTGCCCTGCGGGGACAGACTGCCTCAGAAGCATTCTCATGCAAAATGCACAACCTCAGTCTATTTATAAAGCACCAGTAAATTATTAAAACTGACTGACTGCTGTCATCAAAGGCATCAGATTAAGACCTGTTACAGATTTGAGGAAATCAAGGACATTTGACACTTAGAATTAGATCCTGGTCCAGAAAAAAGAAGTTAGTGGAAAACTGAGTAAAATTTCCTTGAGTCTGTAAGTCAGGTCATTGCACTGGATCAGTGTGACTTTCCATTGTACCTTGGCTTTGTAAGATTCGAGGACACTGAACGAGGTGCTTGCAGGAGCTCTCTGCAGGAGTTTTGCAACACATATGAATCTAAAATTATTTCAGAATAAAAATGACACTTGGGAGAAAAATGCTAGTGTAATTAGTCATTGGGGAAATGAGAATTTAAACTACAGCAGGATGCTACACACCTAGGGGAGTGGCTCGCATTGGTGACACTGATAGCGGAACTGACAAAAGTGGGAATAAGCTTTAGTTTCAAAGTTTCTGTATTGTGCTCAAGGCACAGAACACACATTTACTCTTGGAGACATTCTGCACATCTGCAGGGCTGCAGCCACAACCAGCAACTGCCCAGCTCCAGGCCACCTATCAGCCCAACGGAAGTCCCACACCCATCCAGCAGCCGCTCCCGGCTCCCTGCTTTATAACATATGGGATTGTCCTAACCAGGCATAGCTCGACACTAGGCACAGAAGTGACAGTCACAAGGAAGCTTTACAGTCACGAGTCCCTGGATCCAGCAGGCATGGATGCCAGGCAGGACCACATGGGGAAGCCCCAGGAAGAACCGGGAGGCAGAGGAAAGTGTGTCGGAGTCTCGACTGCGGTTTTCCTGGGAAAGAGCAGGGAAAGCACGGCATGCAAATGAGCAGCTAGGGTTGTGACAGTCTGGATGGTTCCGCAGGCTGGGGGGAGGGTGGCCCTGCTGCAGTGCTCTGGGCTGCAGGAGCCTGATAAGCGGAGTGGGTGGGAGTCTAGGTTGGCGCTTATGAGACACGCTCTCAGGCAAGCTGTGTGCTGTCTGGAGGAATTAGCTAACTCTGGGAGGGGCAGTCCCTCCCTGGGTCTGCAACAAGCCAAGATGTCAAAGCTTCATATGATATAGAATAGAAAAGCCATGATTAACACACTCCCTTCTCCAGCTCCTGCAACCGCTAACCTGCTTTCTGTCATTTTGGATTGGCCTATTCTGGACATTTTTGTAAATGGAACCATACAGTCTGTGGTCTTCTGTGTCTGGCTTCTTGCATTAACCCAGGGTTTCAGATCCCAGCCTCCTTGTAGTGGCATCTCTCCTGCCTTTCCATGGCAGCATAATACTCCGCTGGGCAGCTGTACCACACGTGGCTTATCCGTCCAGCCACTGGTGGGCACCTAGGGGTTTCCACATTCCTCTGTAAGGAATCATGCTGCTGTGAACGTCCCTGTGCACAGTGTTACATGGACACCTGTTTTTGATTTGGGTGTGTGCTCCATGTTTACCTTTGAGGCACTGCCCCTGGGCCACCTCGTAGCTGTTCCACTCTGCCGTCTCGCCAGCAGGTATGAGGACCCAGGTTTTCCACATCCTTCCAGACTGGTTATGTTCTGATTTGACTGTTATAGTTCTGATTTCATTTGTTTATTATTTATAGCCATCTGTGGCCATACCTTGTGCATTGCTGGAAGGAAGGACAAATGGTCCCGCCATGTTGGAAAATAGCTGGGTGGTTTCTTCTCAAGTTCAGCGTATGCGTACCCAGGACTGAGTAACGGCCCTCCTAAAGAGATGAGACGAAACACATCTGAGAGGGGCCCAGCAGAGATAAAATACATGTCTACACAAAGACCCAAGTGCAATTCTACTTAAAATCACCCCAACCTGGAAACAACCCAAACCTGTCCATCAACCAACGAAGGGATAACAGAGCCTGTGCATCCAGATGGCACGCTCAGCCACGGAGGTCAATCAGCCACATGCAGCCACGGGAGCGGGTCTCCAACATGGTTCTAAGTGTGCCAAGGAGGACCGGTGACTTGATTCTTTGGACCTTCTGGAAAAATCAAAACAGAAGCAGAAGTCCTATCACTGATTGCCAGTGGCTGGGGAGGAGCAGGACTGGACTGCCCAGGGGCTGGCTCAAGAGGACGTGCTGGAGTGATGGACATTTTCTTGATCGTGGATGTGATGGTTACTTTGAATGGTCAACTCGATTGGATTAAGAGATGCCAACAGAGGCTTCTGGGTGTGTCAATGAGGGTGTGCCTAGGCATGATGGCATGTGGGACAGGGAACTGCAGTGGAGACCCCTGGGCTGTGCCCAGTGCTGTGGAGTGTGCACTGAGGAAGGCTGTGGGAATGGAGCAGAGACAAGCCAAGAGAGAGGCCTGGCCGGAGCTACCAAGCCAGAGATGCCCGACGTGGACTACAGGACGTGCTTGCCCAGCTGGGGGTCGGGCATGTTTCGCCCCAGCCCTTCTTTCTGGGCCCCTGTTTTTGTGGATGGAAATGTTCACTCAGTACCTTCACACACTGGACCCTTGTCAGGCACTTCTGATCTTTACCGGAGCTCCCCGTGCGAGCTTGCCCTGAGTCTCAGAGACGACTTGAACTTTTAGGCAATCTTGGAACTGTTGAGACCACGGGGACTCGGAAAGGCACAAAATATATTTTGCACTGTGAGATGGTTGTGAGCTTTGGGGGCCAGGGCAGAATGTCATGGTTTGGATGTGAGGTGTCCCCCAAAGCACATATGTGGGACAATGCAAGAAGGTTCAGAGGAGGAACAGTTTGGTCATGAGAACCTTAACCCCATCATTCATCCCTCATGGGATCAACTGAGTGTGACTGAAGGCAGGTGGGTGTGGCTGGGGGTGGTGGGCACTGGGGTGTGACTTTGGGGTACATATTTGTATCTGGCCAGTGGGTCTCTTTCTCTGCCTTCTGATCCCCGTGTAGCTGCTTCCCTCTGCCACACTCTCCACCATGATGTCCTGCCTCACCTTGACCCTGAGGAATGGAGCCTGCCTTCCATGGACCTCCGAAACTGAGCCCCTAAGGAAACGTCCCCCTCTACAGTTGTGCTGGTCAGGTCTTTTAGTCACAGCAGCGAAAAAGTTGGCGTAAACAGTGGAGATAGTTCTGTGTTTATCAAAATGTACCGGATCTTAAAACGGGTGGATTTTATTGCAGGTAAACTCCCCCACAAAGGTGCAGGAGACCCAGTTCTCTATCCCACACTCTGGAAGGATCTGTGCCCTGTTGCTTCTCCCAGAGGATGGGCAGCTGCTCGCTGGCTGAGGCTCTCACAGTGTCTGGAGATGTCCAGGGAGTGCAGGGACCATGTTCTCATGGGGAAACTGAGTCAGCGCCCACAGGCAGCAAACACACACAAGGCTGCTTTTTAAACTAGGTGTTATGAGTCACCTTCTCCCTCCCCTTCTCTTCTTCCACCTCCCTCCTCATCAAATTGACTTTTTCCCCTCTAAATCTGAGCCCAAAGAAAAGTAATCTAGTTGTCTGAAGGTCCCCGGTAGTTGTGTGGTTATTGATTAGAGAGCAAAATATTATTCACGGAAACCTCCTAGAAGAAAATACAGTATTCCAGGCTCCTTACACAAACATTTTTAAAGGAGAAAGATTAGTCAAACATTTTTCCCCTTAGGCATTTCAAGCCTCTAGACCTCCACGTATCTCCCCTGGCCAGGGTGTGTGTGGCTGTGCCCAGCTGCTGGGATTAAGTACAGCTGGATTAAGCAAGTGGGAGTCAGAGCCGCCTCTGGCCTTAGAGTTGGATCGCAGTTTACAAGTGAAGTGGCCCTGCGTGGCCCAGGGCGAGAAGCTGACTCTGACCCTCTGAAGCTGGGGTCCGTGAATGTTCCTGGGGGCCCGGGGTGGGGTGGGCTGGGGCAAGTATCTGTCAAAATAAATAAATAAATAAAGCCAGTTTTCCTTCATTCTCAGAGTTCAGACAACATCTCCCGGGGATTAGGTGTAAGGACTTTGGAAGAGGAGGGAAGAAGAATCCTCAGTGTAGATGAGGACAGAGAACCTGGGAAGAAGCCTGGTGTGGGCCCTGAGGCCCTGTGCACCTGTGGCCAGATGAAATCCCGCACCCTCGGCGGCCAGGCGGGGGGAGCTAGGTACCCCTGAGCTGTTATTAATTCTCCCCTGGGACACACTAAGAGGGAAAGTGGAGTCATTAAAAGATTTTAAAATGTAAAACCTGGGGCTGGGTGTGGCTAGGCAGTAGAGGGCAGGCTCCACCCGCCTGTGAGAGGCCCTAGGCTCAGGCTGGGCACTGGGGGAGAAGGAAGAGATGAAATGAAAAGCACAGCCCGGAGAAGTGACACACCCCCCACGTCCCTGCACAAGCTTGAGCGCACGCGCGCGCGCGCACACACACACACACACACACACTCGAGTGGGCAAGACACACACGCCTCCTCCAACCAGGACATCCAGTTGAGCTCTCTCCTGGTCCCTTGGGAGGGGCCTGAAGCCCGCGCCTGCCTGCCCTGGTGACCTCCATAAAAGAGAAATTTGCCATGTGTCCAGAAGGGCTCCCCGAGCAGATGTCTTTGATGTGTTTTTATATTCAAGATACAATCAGAGTTTTGACACACAAGTTTAATTCCAAGTTTATTGCTTTAAACATGTTAGGTCAGATCTGTGTGTTTATTTAGATACATGTGGAGGAATTTTCAAACCAAATTCTCAACTCATGGATTTAAAGTTTTCTGAAGAACATTTTGAAACATGTATAAAGTTTTTAATGTAAGATTTGCTAAAGCTCAAAAATTTCATGGGGAACAGAGACCACAACTTGTAATTATAAAATCTAGGGAACAATAAATTCACATGACCTTTTCAGAAAGTTTTGGACGAGGTCACCAAGGAGCAGGTCCTTTATGAAGGTTGGGCATTTGTGGCCACCGAAGACCCCTGCACATGCTCAGAGCTCGGAGGATCACTCTGCGTGTCCTTCAGGGTCCCTGCCTTTTAAAATGCCACCAGCATGGGAGTGTGACAGGCGCTATGTCCCTACGTCCCTGCCAGGGGCCTGGAGTGCTGAGACATCTTCCTGTTGGGGAAGGCTGAGGGTCCTCACCCAACCTAACTTCACAGTGAGAAACTGAGTGTCCCTCTGGACAGGGCCCTGCCCAGGGCCACCCTGGTAATGGCAGACACAGGACCCAGCTCCTGCTGCCCATGTGTACCCCCTTTCTGCCCTGTTTGCAGACCTGCTGTGACTGGTTGTGTAAATATTTTTTTCTTGGGTGGTAAAACAGCGTTTAAGTTGCTTGCCTTTCTGTGCTGTGCCGGAGCCACGCTAGAGGATCTGGTCTACCCCCCCCCCCCCCCAGCAGGGCTGGCCCCTGATATGCTCTGTTCCCTGAGTTAGCAGAACCTGTAGCACCCACGTCCATTCCTAACCAGTCAGTTAGTCTCCACTCTCCATCCGGAATGTTCCACAGAGGGAGCATTTTCCGCACAGCTACTCCACTACTTGAGGCATATTCAGTAAGAAAGGCTGGTGTTTGACTCTTTTCCTTCATTTGCCAGTTCTCAAAACCATGAGTCAATTTCCTAGCAACAGCAAAAAGTGACCATCAAGATTTTTATCTGATTACCGTTAGAACCTGCAGATTTTCCATCCAGGCAGTTACTCTTCGTGTAGATGCTCAGCACCCCCCATCTCTTTGTGTCTCTCTGGGTCCTTCCGATGTGACCCCGTAGGCACTGACCTCCGCCCTGCCCTCCCCGAGGAGACAGCCGGGGTTTGTCTGGTTCAGACCTGGCCCCAGACCTTAAGCCGACCATTTCCCCCAGGAGAGAGTGGGAGCCCCACCAGCAGCAAGGTCCATGTTCAAGGTCTGCTCAGGGTCAAGACCAGGAAGTCACTGTTTAATAGAAAGTGCATCCTGAGTCTAGATAGATGATCCAACACATTTAGAATTACATTTTTACTTATTTTATGTTTGTATCCATTTTCCTTGAGCCGAAAAATCTTAATTCCCAAAGACATGAACAAAATTACTTAGCTTATGACATAGTCTCAGAACAACTAAAACTATTTCAGCCTCTTTTGCAGCCACTTCTGCCTTGGGGGGCACCCACGAGGGTCTAAATTAAGTGACAGTGCTTTAAAGCTATCTTGCAGTATTCCTATAAGTACATTTGATTTTGATTTTGACTTTTTAGGGATTCCTACTTTTTTAAAAAAAATTTTTGAACTAGTTTGTTCTAATTATGTAAAATATTCCTATGGTTCCAAAGCCAAATCCACAAAACAAAGGAGCCAGCTTCTGTTCCAAACCCCTACACCCTATTCTTTCTCCCACTGCTTAATGTCTGCTTTAATCTTTCCATTGTTAATTTTAACTGAAATCTGATAAACATTGCAAATTTAAAAATCAAATGAGTTTGTTGCAAGAGCAACTTTGATCGGATTAAAGACATGAATGTGTGTGCCCAAGGCTATTGTTTGTCCCACATTGCAAGTGGCTGTCAGTGAGGTCAAGAAATCCATGTGGTGTGGGGGACCCTGGTATTGGCCCTGCTGACCAGGCTGTCCCCATCAGGTTCCATTACAGAATAGCACCCACGCTGGCTAGTTCAGCAGGAGGTGACTTGTTGGAGGACGGGAGGGAACCTGCTATGGAGTCGCACTGATCTCAGTCCTGCTGTGGAATGGGAGATACTGCCTTGTGCATCAGGAAAATGGTGATTCTGGACCCACTCGGGGTGGGGGAGCTTCCCTCTCCAGGAAACGGGCACCCATGCCATCTGGCCAGTGGACACACAGTGCTGGATGCCGGCCCCCAGAAGACCAAACAGCTCTGCCCTGGGCTTGCCAAGGGCAGCTCCCCTCCCCCTTTCCACATGCCCAAGAGTGCCTCTCCCAGATCAGGGCTGCCAGGGCCCAGGAAGATCATCCTGAGCTTCATCCGCTGCAATTCAGGAAGAAAGGGGGAAAGAAGGATGGACAGGAGGCTGGGCCATGGGCACGGGGGCGGGGTTTGCTGTTAAATACTTGTGATGGCAACATGAGTGGTATGATGTCAGGACCCCAAGGTGAAGTCATGTCGTGTGTCCCGAGTGAACTCTGGGGGTCATTTCAAGATGATTTACTTCAGGTGAGTCTTGCCTGCATGTGATGTGGGCCCTGGACACTAGGTTCTCACCCTGGGTGAGTGTAGCTCCATCCCGCCGCTGCTCCTGCTGGGATTTAGGCAGGGGATTGGCTCTGGGTTTTGACTTCCAGAAAGTGTTCTGAGGCTTGTCACCAGGAATAAGTTGTGTTGTGCACCAGACTTGAGGAGCATCTTCATTCTTAAACCCTGAGTTTTAGGATTGAAGACGGTCGCCTTTTCAGCCACGCCCCCCCCGCCCCCCTGGCGGCTTTATGGCCCAGGGAGCACAGAGCATTGCAGAAATCAAGGTGAGAGAATAAGGCGGGAGCTGTTTGTCCAAGCAGAAATGTGTCTCCCACATTCAGCAAAGCAACACAGGGACCCCTGCTATTAATACAGACATGCTACAACTTGCGCACGATTCTCGAGATTCTCCACTCCTGGAACTTGGGGCTCCTGAAAACAGTGGGCCACATTCACTGTCACTGGATCTAAACAGAACAACTTCAGATGAAGGTGCTCCAATGCCTGTTGTGCACGTGTAGTGGGTGCTGGGTCTGTGGGGGACTACTGCTAACAGGGAAGCCGAAGAAGGTGCCTCACTGAGGACGTGCTGCTTGGGGCCCATCATTAGCAGCCTCTAGACACATTTATCTAGAGGACTGATTCTGTCACAGGAGTGCAGGCTTCTGTCATCAGCTCGAGCATTGCAAAGTTCTAAACTCAAGAGGAGATAACAGCCCACCAGATCACTGGGGAATGCACACTGGAGCCTTGTAAAATACCTGACTTACGTCTCTTGGCTCCATCAAGAGCCTCATACAGCTAAAACAGACAGCGTCTGCTGGAGAGCACGGGAGCACTCACCTGGGCAGGTGTTTTGACCAAAGGTAGCAGCAGTGGTATTTGAATGGATAGCTCCTGAGGTTTGTAATTATTTTTCTGATTTGATAACTACATATTTTATTATCCTCATTAAACCCAAGGGCCATGTAATCCTGTCCTAGTATTTAAGACTGTCCCTCAGTGACAACTCGAACAGTGTCACATTTTAGCACAGCAAAATTAATGCCAAGTGAATAGCTGTCAAGTTCTCATGAAAACATGCCAGCTCCTCTCCCTGCTGCTCTAAGGACAACAGGCAACAGGGGGATCTTTCAGAATAACAGATCATTTTTTTTAGAAAGTCCCATGAAATAAAGTACTTATTTGAATACATGATTTTCCACACACAATAAAGAATAGATATACTAAGAAGTACATTTCCTCCTGAGTCCTCACTGAATGGCATTCCACACAGGTCAGAGTGAGCCTGGGTGTCCCGCTAGAGAGATTCTCGTACAAGCACAGTTTTGGGCTCAGGTTATTAATACATCAGTTTTATTAGCCTCATCTTGATTTTTTAAAAGAAAAAATCCAAACTACATCAATAACATGAGTATTGTTTCCTACATTTATCACTTTTTCCTTTGCATTCCGACTCTGCCAACCCAGGAACAGGACTGAGCGCCTCCTCCCCTTCCCCACTGCTGGTGGCCTCCGAGGTACTCCTGAATGTCACCGCCTCATTTACTTAGGGAAGTGGTCGTTGGTGTCCAGGTAAGGACCTTGGGGAGCTAACCAGCAGCAGACAAAGGCATTCTAAATTCCCCAAGGAAGGCTTTCCCCACCTGGTCACCAGCATCCCAAACTCATGTTGTAATTTGCTGAAGTATTTAAATCTAGAAAAAGATGGGACACTGAAGGTGACCCAGAGTTAAGCTGAGCTTCTGGCTATGAAAGTCGCCAGGGTCCACTGACGTCTCAGATGGAATCCTCCACATCCATGTCCCCAGGCAAAAGAGAGCCCCAACCTGTTCTGAGCTCTACTCTCTAAGGCACCCTGGCCTCTGTCCCGCGGGCAGGGAGACCCCTCAGCTGCTCAGGATTCTGGGCTGGGCTGCTTTCCTTTCCTCTAACCTCTGCCTGGTGGAGCTGGAGGAGAAAGAGAGACAGAGAGCAGCACACAGAGGCAGGGGGTGGGGGTGGGGGTGGGGGTGGGGGTGGGGCCGGGGCGTGCCCACAGACCACAAGCGCAGCTCTTCCTGAAAGTGCCTTCAGTCTGGAGACGAGAAGGTGCACCCAGCTGACTTCACCCAGGCCCACCGGGTGGCTCCTGGGATTCCCCAGCCTGAGCCGCAAGGTGGTTGGTAAAGGAGTAGCAAGTCCCTGCCCTGGGGCTCTGAGCCAGCAGGGAGAGAGGCCAGCTGGGGAATGAGCAGGCCCTTTCCATCCTCAGGGAGGTTGTCCCCAGCATGGGACGCTGGGGACTTGGCTGCAGGTCTTTTGTTCCTCAATTTTTTATTTGAAAAAATTGTAAAGAAAGGGAGGAGGAAAGCTACTTTGCTGCTCTGGATGAGCCGTGGAGTGGAGGAAGGAGTGCCATCAGGCCAGATGGGCCTGGGTGGGCTACTGTAGAAGGACCCTTTAGTCAGGGGATTGTGAAGCCCTGGGTCTCCAAGAATCTGCAAATAGCGCTGCTCCGCGTGGGGTGTCTGAAGGCCTGCTCTCCACAGAGCGCCGCCTTCCTTGAGGACTGTGGAGGAAAACGTTCTTACCGCGGCCCCAACGCTGGCCCTTGCAGAGGGGTGCAAAGGGCCTGCCAGAGCCCTCCACAGGTTCCCTTCTGCTGGTCTCAGCCCGCGGGCCCCACCTCGCGGCCCGCGGCCTGTCCCCGGGACCGGCCTAGGCCGAGCACTCATCGGCCCGGGTTCAACTTCAATAAAAAGGCCCGGTCTGCCCTGGATCACGCGGCTCGCCTGACAGCCCCGCTTAGGCCCGGGCCTAATTGAGCCCGGGTCACCTGGGAATAGGTTCAAAGGCATCGACGCTGTAAACCACCTCCAGGCCCCGAGCCAGAGGGCCGGCGAACAAAGAGACCCCGAACCACTTCAAAAGCGCTGGCGCTCGGCATCCAGATGGCGCGGTGTCTCCCTCCAAGGCAGAGCCCCCAAGCTCCGCAGCTCTGCGCTCTCCTACTCAGAGCCGCCCCATGGCGCCGGCGTAGGGGACGCTGGGCCCTGGCGGCCCGAGCAGCTCCCAGAGCGTCCCCTTGCCGTCAGGCGAAGTGAAGGGAGAGAGCAGAGGCAGGGCGGGTCAGGCAGGCCGGGCGGGCGCCCCAAGCAGCGCCCAGCACCGTGCCAAGACCCGGTGGGCCGCGGCGGCGGCACCGCGCACACCAGAGACCTTCGCTGTGGCGCTCAAATTCTAAAACATTTAAGGGGAAAGCTCGGGAAGACGTCGGGGACTGGGCTCCTCAGCCATCGGGGTAAGAAACGGCCCCCAACACGTGGACTGGCCCTAGCGGATGGCGTCTCCAGGGATCCTGAAGTTCGGTCCGTGGGGGTGGGCTTCTCTGCGGGCACCCGAGTGTCCGCCCCGCCCGGTGAGCTCCGCTCTATCCAGGCTCCAGTGTGTGGACCGCGGCGAGGACTCGCTGCGCGCCTGGGGGCAGCTAAGACCTACTGGAATCTGGGCTCCCCACAGGCTCCGGGTGCGTCCTCACGTCCCTGGAGCGCATCTGGGGTTGGACTTGCCCCCTGAGCCTCTCACAGAACTCTGCGACCCCGCAGGGCGGATCTCCACGTTAAGGGGCAGACAAAGCCAGGCCTGGCTGGGCCTAAGGCTCAGGGAGGCTGATGAGTGGCCCAGGCCCGGAGTCGGGGCGCGGGCGGTCGAAGGGGATGCCGGCAGCTTTCAGGGAGGAAAAACGGCAAAACTGAAAGTGCCGCGCCGGGGGGCGGGGGCGGCCGGCGAAGGCCCCAGTACTCGTCCTGCCCCCAGCCCTGGTGGCCAATCAGCGCGCCGCTCTTGCTCCTGACAGCTATTTAGCAACCCAGCCGGGCTAGAGTTTCCAAAAAAGTTAGAATAACTTCCTCTCCCGGAGACCTCGGTTTTGCACAAACCGGCCCGTAATCAGAGCCTTTCCAGCAACCCGAGAGCGTGTGCTCGGCGGCCGCGGGCTTGTCCAGCGGCGCCCGGCGCCTCCAGCCCCACGCGCGCCGGGCGGGCGTCATGGAGGAGGGCTCCAGCTCGCCCGTGTCCCCCGTGGACAGCTTGGGCACCAGCGAGGAGGAGCTCGAGCGGCAGCCAAAGCGCTTCGGCCGGAAGCGGCGCTACAGCAAGAAGTCAAGCGAAGATGGCAGCCCGACCCCGGGCAAGCGCGGCAAGAAGGGCAGCCCGAGCGCGCAGTCCTTCGAGGAGCTCCAGAGCCAGCGCATCCTGGCCAACGTGCGCGAGCGCCAGCGCACCCAGTCGCTCAATGAGGCCTTCGCTGCACTGCGCAAGATCATCCCCACGCTGCCCTCGGACAAGCTCAGCAAGATCCAGACGCTCAAGCTGGCCGCCAGGTACATAGACTTCCTCTACCAGGTCCTGCAGAGCGACGAGATGGACAATAAGATGACCAGCTGCAGCTACGTGGCCCACGAGCGCCTCAGCTACGCCTTCTCCGTGTGGCGCATGGAAGGCGCGTGGTCCATGTCCGCCTCCCACTAGCGCCGCGCCACCCACCTCCGGACCGGCGCACCAGGGTAGGTGCTGTGCGCGCGATTGGGCGCCCTCCGTTGCAGGGGCGGGCGGGCCGACCCCAGGGTGTCTGGGGCCTGTGCATCCCTCCTAGTGGAGGCCCCGCGGGCCGCGGTAGCGTGAATGGGGTGCGCTTTCTCTCCTAAAGATGGATGAGGGGCAGCCCAGCAGTTTCTAAGACCCAGAGGCACCCTGGAGGCCTTTTGCAAAGCGTGTCAGTTGGGGACCCACAGACTGGTGACTTCCAGCAAGGTCCAGGAGTACCTAGAGGAACTCTTGCATTTTCCATTCTTGGTGGTGTGTGTGGATGTCTGTGGATGACTGTAGGGAGACTCTCGTAGCGCCGGTCAGGGCAGGGCGATGGTGAGCCTTTTCACCCCTCGGAGCCAGGGTGGCCAGGGGAGCTGCTGAGAGAGTCGTGTCGGACTTGTTGCTCTGCCCTTGTCGGATGGAGCGGCAGAGTGCGCTCTTGGTGCGGACACTCAGAACTCGCTGGCTGCCCCTGGCCTGCGCTTTGGGTGGCCGGTCCAGTGGGTGCAGAGATGCGGGCCTGAGGCACTGGGGTTTACCCTCGGTGGACAAGAGGACGCTGTCCTGCGCTTGCGTCTCGGGTGTCAGCGGAGCGCAGGGCGGAAGACAGGCTCTAGTCTGGAGCACAGGAGACCCGGCCTAGCGCGCAGAGCCGAGGGTGGAGCAGACCTGGCGGCTGAGAACGCACGCCCTGCCGCGGATATGCAGGTGGAGGGGAGCTAAGAGCTGGGAGCCTGGGGTTCCGACCTTGAAATGTGGAAAGCCGGGCAAGGATCCGTCTGTGTGAGTCCAGCTTACTGTCCCGCAGGCAGGCGCTAGGGCTCCAGGCTGGGAGATGATGGGTCTGGGGGAAAAGAGGCATTGTGCGCCTGGCCCTGCGGGGGAGAAGACCACCGGGATTTGGGGCAGAGACTCAGGTCTGGTTTCCTCTGGAAGAGCGCTCAGGGCCCCGCATCCGCTCCTTCTCACCGGACACCTACCCAGTCCCGTCGACAGACTCCAGCCGCGGAGGCGCCGTCCTCCCGCCGAGGCTGTGAGGCAGCGGGCACCTCTTCCCAGGGCCTTCGGTGGCGGTGGAGAGGAGCAGGATCTCTTCTTGCCCCGGGGCGCGGTGGGGACGGAGAACGAGTTGAAAACCTTCTCGCCTAGTGTGTTTTAGTTTTCCGACTTCGTGATACTTTTATAAAAGTCTCTGCCTCGCCCAGAAAAAATTAAGACAAATCTAGAGCGGGTCATCCATTCTCCCAAAAGTATCCATTTCTTTTTCATGTGGTTTTGTAATATCAGCAGCGGTCCTGCTGTGGCAACAAAAGGGTCCAACTACTGCAGGTTGGTTTTCTTTCTTTTTTCTTTGTCTTTTATTTCTGCATCACTGAAAATTTTCTTGACAAAATAGCCCCCTAAGACAATGACAGTTTTATCGTTTTAAAGAATAATTTTTAACAGAGAATAACTGTGGGAATCTTCTGTCTTTGTCAAAAACAGATGGAAACTGTCTCAATCGCCTATTTCTCTAGGAATGAAAGTCTGGATTGGCCAAGTACTAAATGCTACAGAAGGATAATACATTAATTCTGGTTTTTGTTGCCTAAATTATGAGCTTTCATTAGTGACTTCCATTTACCCTTTATACCATCCGCAGTTTACACCACATATGAAATAAGAAGAGACAGATGAGGAATGTCATCCTTTAAACACACACACACACACACACACACACACACACACACAGCTTTGTTTAAGGAGAATGTCAACAGCTTTATCCTTAAGACTACCCTCCAAAAATTACTGAAAAAAAAAAAAAATCCCAGGAGATACTGTCCCAATGAAAAATTCTGCAGGAACATTTAAAATTTATTTAAAAATAATCTCACTCTGTAAAACCTAAGAGAGTCAATCACAGACCACAATTAAATATTAGATAAACACAAAGCACAATACCTGTGATAAATAAGTGAAAACTGTTAAAAGCTTGTTTGGACAAAAAGCCCTTCATGTATTAGATAACACACTTAGTTGGAGAGCAACCGATCGATATGTGGGCATATTTATTTTTTATCTAATTGAATGTAATGGCTAAGGCAGATAAACCCCGCTCTTTGCATAGTTGATACTGCATACAAGAGGAACCCTCTGAACCCTGCCTGCTTATCACCAGCAGGCGAGGCAACAGCTTCGTCTTCTCTCTCTCCTTTTTTTTTTTTTTAACTCATTTTCTCTTTCAGCATACTCAGTACTAATTTGTTTGGCTTCTGGAAATGTTGTTCAGTGGCGTGTGATTTATTTGTAATATTTCCAAGAAGCATTTATTACATGTATCAGCAAAACATGTCTGGATATTTCCATACTTGGTAGGTGATTTTATGTCTAGTGAGAGATTTTCACGCACAGGAAGGCTGTGTGACCAACAGCAGGAGCAACAAAAGCCGAGGATGGGGGGCTCTGCAGGTGCTCCCCTTCACCTCTCTCCTGCTGTGTTGCCCAGTCAGCTGGACTCAGGTAATTTAAAAGTCCCCAAAGGAGTGCTGAGCGTTCTGGTGAAATGCCTGAGCCTCTGAGAGGGTCAGAGCGTCTGGCTTGGAGGCGAGTGGAGGCCACCACTACTTACCAGGCGGAACGCGCTTGTTCTCCGCTTCCTCATTACAGAAATCATCTTCTCTTACCTTCTGCTGAGTTAGACTTGGCAGGCTTTCAGTATGGGACGCACTCAACGAACTCATTGCTATTCCTTTCTGACAACTCTTCTCCTTTGGAGAAGGCACCTGATCCTCTTACCACCCCATAGAGAGAGCCTCCCTTGCCCCTCAAACTTGGCTTTTTGGAGATGCTTGTTAACTCCTGTATTGGGGATGCTAGTTGGTCTCAAAAGAAATTTAATTCCCTGTGGAGAAGAATGGAAATGCAGATCCCAGTGGAGCTTTTGACTGGGAAGAAGTGGAGTGCACGGCCCAGCTGCTTGGGACATGAGCAGTGCTCTGCGGTGAAATGCCCAACAGTGAGGTCTGGAGGAAGGATCGGCCTCCGCTGGGTGCTTCCTGGCCCCTTAAATATCAGTAGCTGTTTTTCCAGTCTGGTGTCAAGGACCTCTGGCCGAGTGGGAGCTGTGGGGACAGGACCTGTGGGTGGCCGTTTGAGGCCATTTGAAATAGAAACCTTTATTGAGGTTTTTCTGAAAACACCTATTTTTCTGACACATCATGAGCCTGAAAGAACTGTTCTTGTCGGCCTTGCTCGCCTGTGTCCCAAGTTGCCGGCATGGATGCCGGATTCCTTTTGCCTGGCAAAAAGATCATAAAGTAAACTCCTTCGGTGCGGTGTACTGTAACGCATAACTTGAGTTTAAATCAGGGCTTAAAAAAAAACAAATATTTTAATAAGCCAATTTTAAAGGCTGAGCTTTTATGACAGTTTTTGAGCTGAGTATTTATATCAATCTATTCTCACTGGTGTCTTTAAGAACCCTGGGCATGGAGGCTGGAATGTCTGTTTATGTTTGTGTCTTTCCTGGGAAAGGCTAAATGTGCTGCAAAAAGCAAACCAAAAGCAAAGCTCTCTGCTAGCAAAGAGTTCACAAAAGAGGCCATAAAATTCAAAGAAGAGATGGATAAGTCACTGTAGCCAAGAAATGGAGAGAGCGATAAAGAAGAAACAGGATCTGAGAGACACACACATGGGTGTTTTTTAAAGTAAAGCCAAGACGAAACACTAAAATCAGAAACTGCTGGTAAAGATGTTCCACGTGGTCACCTGAGTCTGCACGTGTCCTGAGAATGCATAGAACTATAAGCAAGCATGCACACGCACATGCACACGCGGGACTGTGGTACCTGAGCAAGTTCGGGGGAGTGTGTCAGTGGGTGGGACCTTGTGCTCTAGTGTGGCAAGATGTTGTGAACACGTGAAGAGGGAAGGGGTGTCTACATTAATTTATCAGTAGCCTCATGAGAATCCACAACTATCTCAAAATTAACATTTTTAGAAAAAATATTCCATAAAATGTTAAAACTGTATTTAAATGAGCAAATTTCACAAAGAACCGTTACTGTGCTTTATTTAAGAGTAATTAACTAAAAATCTACTTTAAGCACAATTTCATGCTTTTTTTCCCTGATAGCATTTGCATACATAACTGTACATCTCTTCAAAATGTGGGAACTCTTGATGTATTTTCAATAAATAATCAATTAGAAGTGATTTCTTACATTCTTAAACAAGGAGTGGCATCCCAGAAACATGGAAGAAGAGGCACCAATTCCAACAGGCATACGTTTGTTCCTATTCCAATAGAGAAAATATTCCGCAAACACAGTGGGGAAATACTCACCTGGAACTGATATACATTTTATTTTAGGGTATTAAACCTGTGTTCACTTTTGTCAAGTACACACAAAATTCTAAAGCAAATGGTGTGTAAAAATAATTCTCCAAGTAGCGTAGAGATTGAAGTTTTTGTATTTGGAGTCGCACAAGGTGAGAGGGAGACGGCAGGGTGCGTGGCCGGGAGAAAGAGAGCAGGCCCCGACCTCAGTCCCAGGAACATATTCTGCCTCTCTGTCCAGTAGTGAGCCTTTGAATGTGTCTTAATGGAACGTTTGCTTTGGAACGGGAACGGTGACAGTGACAATCTGAGTTTCATGCTGATGTAAACTGAGGCACAATGGACCTCTTTTCTTCAGCGATTACTGACGGTTGTCACATCAAAGGGAGACTTGGATCTGAAACTGGAAAAGCCGGCACGTCACTTTATTCCAACAGGAGGGAGATCTTTAGTGCTGAGTTGAAGAGCCGTTAGAACCCAAGCAGTGTTGACATGCTTAGGACGTCTGTGTCGCTTCAGCTGCGGCTCCGCTGTTTGGAGTAGGTGAGGATCCTGCGATGACCAGTGGGACGGACATGGTTTTGAGAGGGCTGCGGCTGCTGCTTAGGACCCTCCCTCTGCCGTTGAGGGGATGAGGCTCTGGATACCCAGGTGCTCCTGTGGAGCTTCCTTCTCACACCCCAAGAGCACTGACTTTAAAAGTGGAGAGACTCCTCCTTTGGTGCAGCGTCTTCGCATCTGTTACTTAAGCTCCCGGCAGGGCTGAGCCCAGGCCTTCCAGCTACCAGAGTCACTGTTGTGAGAAGGGCTTCTGTCTGTCTGCTCACAGCTGGCCTTCAACGTGGCTGCCAGGGTCTATCTTTGGGGGAGAAATAGTCCAGTTGGTGGCATTGCCTGCATTAGATTCCTGTTTATCGCAGTTTAATTGGACAGCAAGTTTGTGTTTGTGGATGTGCAGGTCTGGGGTGTCACCAACAGGAGGATTTGGACAGACCCCCTGGTTTTTTTAACCCTTTGACTGTGACCAGGTGTGAAGACCCGCCCCAGCCCGGGGCTGAAGTTGGTGTGTGGTCACAGCCTGAGCCTTCCTGCAGCACCAAGCAGGTGGCTCAGAGAGGGGAACAGGCAGGGTTTCGCCTTTTGCTGTGAGAGGGCGGAAAGGGCAGGGAGAGGGCAGGGCCCAGGGTCCTTGTGCTGCCTGCAGTGGAGAAGGCAGTGCCCAGAGTGCCCGGGGCTACACAGACAGAAGCCCTCAGCCTTCCGTCACCTCCCTGTGACATGTGGGCTCCTTGAAGGGTGGCTGGTAAAACAAGCAGACCCCCTGGAAGGCAACTCTCCCGAGGGTTTCCAGGCCCTGGCTCTGCTGTGTGCAGGGGGTTTCTTTGTGTCTCACTCTGATTTAACATGCTGTAGCGGATAGGTGGGACAGGCAGCATTCCTTGCTATCTCAGATCTAGCAACAAATTTTCCCTTAGTGCCTGTCCAGCTGATCTGGTTTGAGGGGTATGCAGAGGGGTCAGAAGCCCAAGGCTAGTTTCATCTTTGACTCTCTGACCTGGGGGTGGAAGAGCCTGCCCCTGTCATTTACTCCCTGACTCAAGGTGGGGCGTGAGCCAGGCCATCTACTGCAGGTGGCAAAATCACGCTTCTGAGTCCCTTCCGGTAAGCGCACGTGAATTTTTTTTAAAATTTAATATTTATTTTTAGTTTTCAGCGGACACAACATCTTTATTTGTATGTGGTGCTGAGGATCAAACCCAGTGTAGGCAAGCGCTACCTCTTTAGCCACATCCCCAGCCCTAGGCACGTGAATTTTAAATCTCATTCCTAAGGAGATGATTTTGTCTTAGTAAGTAAACAGTAAGGTCATCCTCGTTTTCTGACCAAGGAGGAAAGGGAAAGCGCGGGACGGAAGGGCGCTCCCTGGCCGCCGCTCCGGCCCTCCTCACTCCAGCCTCTCAGTAAGGATCTGAGAACATGTAAATGCTGCGGCTGCGTCCAATCAGCCTGACTCTTCACGATGGCTTTGGCCATTAATTTAAGTCACTGTTTGCAAATCAATCATGTGTGACCCTTCCCCAGAGTGAACATCTCTGACGTGGTATTTTTCTAATTTGAGAAATTTTAATTAGACAGAGACCAAAGGCCGTCGTCTCTGTAGGGGGCCGCCTGGTTCCCAAGGGCCTGTGCTGGGCAAAACCCGCGGTCTGCGTCTGGGGTCAGGCCTGGGTAAGACCGCACTGCAGCCAGACGCCCCGAGAGGCCCCTCCTGCTCTCGGCCCTGCCTTCTCTGTGGGCCCAGGGAATGGCCTCTCTGGCTCTCAGCTTCCCATCTGTTCAATGGTGGATGAGGTTATGATGATCCACCCACTACCAGATTTCTAAGCACTGGGTGACCCCCGACACTGCTGTCCACGGACACCCAGAGCCTGAGCAGTGTGCAAACAACCACCTGTGCATGCTCACGGTAGCACTGCTCACCGCAGCCAGCATGCAGACACGGCAGGGTCCCTGCTGAGGACCGACAGATCAGGGGTGCTCCATGCCCGAGAGAACAAGACTGGGCCACCAAGGGCAGCACCCATCCTGCTTCCTCATAGACCAGCCTCCAAACACTGTGCTAAGCTCGAAGCTAGTGGCAGAGACCAAGTCTTGTACGAGTCCACTCCTAGCAAGTGTTTGGGGTGTGACCTGCAAGGCCGGCAACTGACTGGCGGCTGCCAGAGGTTGGGGGCGAGAAGGGCAACAGGTGCGTCATTTCTGGAGTGACCACGAGCAGTCAGGAACTTGATAGCAATAATGTTTTCACAAGAATGTAAAAGCACTTACTGAATCATATTCTACCAAATGGTTCAAATGATAAATTCTATATCATGAATGTTTGTGCCACCTCCACCAAAGATCTTTCTAAAAAATCCACTGACCCAGGCCGCAGGCGCCTCTGGTAACCCACAGGTCCTGAGGGTGAGGCCGCCTTCCCAGAGGCATGGCCCAGGTTACCCCGGGAGTCAGTGCTCTTCAGCGACTGTCACCTCCCCTTTCTAACTCTGCCTCCCGACGTGTTCCTTAGCGCACACACACGTGCACACCAGCACCTCAAAGCTTGCCAACAGCATGCTGCTTCTTTGCCTGCCCGCTGGTTCTAGTGCCTGCCCCATGCCTCGAAGCCCCTTGGTGGCTGGCTGAGTTCTCATACTCCAGGGGGCAGGAGCTGAAGGACAGTGGCCCAAGGCCCCGTGCTGCTTGTGACCTACCTGCTGGACAAGAGCAGGGAGCATTTCCACATCAGTGGTGGGGTGGCTAGGACCTGTCCTGCCTGCCTCAGTGACCGGGAGGACCCCCGGGGTGGCAGGGAGCGTCATCCACACGTCCCACCCAGCAGTGCGCTCTCCAGAGCCTGTCCTTCTGGGGCTGAGATGGTCTTGGGCTGGTCCACGGGCTCGGAGACCGTCCCGGGCTGGGGCCATCACCACAGATGTGAGATTCCTGCTCTTCTTGTGTGTAGGTGCTGGTCCCAGAAGAGAGGGACAACAGAGGGTGGCACTAAGTCATTCTGGGTGAGTGGTTGGTTTTCTTTTTCTTTTCTTCCCTCCCTGGTCTGTTAACCCTTCGTATGCTCTTGATCCACCTGTGTCCCCAGGACATTGTCGCAACCACCCTCAAGAGGGGCGGGTGAGGGGTTTGCTCTCAGCTTTCTTGGCCTCGATTCTACCTCATTTCTCTTCATCATCACCGCCTTGGTGGCACCATGCGATCAGGTGCCAAGGTGCCACAGAGGCCCAGTGGTAGCGTGGGCTGCAGGAGTTTTTGGATGTGCGAACCCAGACGGAGGCTCAGGAGCTCTCAGAGCAAGTCCCAGCGAATCTCGACGGGGTGAGCCAGCAGAGGAGAGCCTTCAGTTTGGGGTTGCCGTCCCCCGTTCCTGGCCCTCTGCCCCCAGCTCAAAGAGAAGCCACCAGGGAGGGAAAGACAGAGAGGAAGATGGTGGGAGGGCTGGAGAGAGGGGTGGCCTGGCTCCTGGCCTCTCCCCTGGCAAGCTATGCAGACTGCTGGGCCAGGCCTGGGCCCCCCCAAAGCCAGACAGGGCCTGGTCTCTCGGCCTCTACCTTCCCGTGGCCTGGGCTCCTCCCCTGCTGTGGGGCACAGAGCCTCCTGCAGATCACGCCGCCCAGATCCCTTAGCTACTCACACGTCAGCATAGCACCCCGACTTTCCCTGGGGACCCTGCTCTGCTTTCTGACCACCTTTGCTCCCTCATAACTGAACCAGAGGCTCTGCCATGTCCTCCCACTGGCAGAGAGGACAGAAGGGGATTTCTATCCTGTGACGTTCCCACTGTTTTTCAGACACACCCTCCAGGGAGCGTGAGCTAAGTCAGTGCCTTGGGCTCAGAGTGCCCCTGCTCCCCTCTGTTCCCTGCTCCCAGTCCTTCTCCCTGTCCCCAAAGCAAGGACATTTGCCTCCACGGAACAAATAGCGAAGTCCTGCTTCCGGGCAGATCCCTGAGGCATGCATTAATTATGTCCCTTTGAGGTCCCATGGCTCTGTCCAGCACAGATGGTCACCTACAACTGTGGCCACACTGTGGACAGAATGCAGAAGCAGAACATGGACCACTGTCCTACAGGTCCTGACAGTGACCTCCGTGAACTGAGTGATGTGGGCTGATGTGGACTCTTCTGGTTTCCCGAGTATGGCGAGGACAAATCACCAAGCAAACAGTAACTCCAACCCAGTTAAAGTCTGAGCTTCTGTATGCTAAAATCCCGTACTCGGAGACTTTTAATGAACAACCTATTTTACAGCAATAATTTTCGTAGACAAAAGAGACCTGAAAATTTTTTCAGAAGATGGTTACATAGTAGCCTACACGGGCAGAGAGTGTGGATTCACAAAAGAAGAGAATCGTTTGGCCATGAAACATGAGAAATGTTGAACTTAACAACAAAAACAAAACCGAAACAGGAGGACACTCTGTTACCCAGTGTGAGGGCAGGGAGCCATCGTATCCCTGCCAGTAGGAAGATAAACGAAGACTTTCCTAAAAACACTTCCATAATAGATAAGAGAAGGTCTTGAATGGGAAATGCCCTGTGAGTGGGCAGCTGTCTCCAGGAGGCCCCTGAAGTGAGTCTGGCAGATCCAGCAACAGGGAAGCTCATGTCCACTCCCCGAGGTCAAGGGGGATTTGCAGTGTCCAGGAAGCGCTGCATCCCTGCACTGGACGACAGCAACTGCTGGAGGAGCGGGCCTCACCACAGGGCAGTGGCCACAGCACCCGCCTCACCTGCTCCAGGTGGAAAGGGAAGGGCCGGTGCTTGCGGGGGGGTGGGGGTGGGGGTGGGGGGGCGGGTCCGGGAGGAACCAAACTGCCAGGGAGGGCTTCCTGTCTTCTCCGTGGGTCACTGCATCTGCCTCCCTCATCTGGAGGGGACACACCCAAGACCCCAGCCGATTCCTAGAACTGCGAGCTCCTAACCCCACACACACCATATGTATTCCTGTGCCCAGGACAAGTGTATTCTATAAACTAGACACCGGAGGGGTTGACAACAGCACCCTTAGCAAAAACAACGATGCATTGACATGAAGGTCGCTTGAATGTGGTCTCTCTCCCTTTCTCAGAACACAGGTAGCTCACCTCTTGGCCCACGGCGCAGAGTAGTGTCATTGTCCAACCTCGGTTGACTGCAGGTAACTGAACTGTGGAGACTGAAGTCCGGGATAAATGACTGCCATCTTTTCTAGATTTTTTACAAATGCCTTGCAAACTTTTGCAACTTGACAAGACAAACGCAGAGGTGGCCTGTGCATTTTAGAGGTGGAGGGGCACAGGCACACGCTAGTGCCCATCTCCAGGCCCACCTCCACCTGCACAAGTGCACCTGGAACTCTCACTCAGTGTCACACTCTGGATTCGACTGAAGCAGCACAGGAGGGTGGCTCGGTGGCAGGGCACCTGTCAGCATGCGGAGGCCCTGGGTTGAAGCTGCACGCCCGGGCCTGGGCCTCCTGCGGGGCCTTTCCTGCCAAGGTAGGGGAATGGGCCATCCAGAGGGTCCCAGCAGGGCCCACTCAGCTCCCTGGTGGAACCTGAGGCCCCCTTTGGCCACGAGGGCCATGCATCTTCCAGGTGCCCTTGCGATGGGAAACTGCTCAGGTGCAGGACTGAGCTGACCCTCGCTCCCGGCACGCGAGTCCCGGCAGAACTCAGCGCCTTCCTTTGTCTCTGAGCCTCTGTGTGCTTGGGGACAGGTGTCCTTGATGATAAGCCAGTCCAGACCTGTGGAAGCCAGGGGCCAGAGTGCAGTGAACTCACCAACTCTCGTCTTGACTGGAACCTGGAAGAGGTGCCTTCATGCCGACTCCCTCGCGGGATCGGGAGAGGAGTCTCACCTTCTGCAGGGACCCTGCTGACTCTGCACTGGGGTAAAATGAGAGGCTGCTCGGCATCCCGGTCCCTGCCCCGGTGATGCTCAGAGAATGCTCAGGCCTGAGGAGAGGCTGGCCAGGCGCGGACCAGGCATCCTGTGCGTGCCCTTCCCCAGGACCTGGTCGGTCGTCTGTTTGCAGCCTCCTTCTCATGCAGTGAGTCACCAGCTGCGCCTCTCTAGGGGCTGGGGACCAGCCCGGCTCTGCGTTCCCCACTTCCTTCAGATTCTTAGCCATAATCTAATTTCTGTTAGGCCTTGACTTCTTTCACACTCGGGGCAACATCTGACACATATTCTGGCAAGTTCTGGGACCACACTTGCCAAATGACCAAGTCCTTTTGAGAATGATGCCTGACCCATTTCTGGTGGGAGTGGCCGAAGGTGAGGGAGTCCGGCACACTCCAGCCCCCTCTTCTCGGCAGCCACCACCAACACACCGGCTCGGCTGATCTGCACGTCAGCCCCAGCTCCAGAGCCCAGAGGCCTTCTGCTGTGGAGACATCAAGAGACCAAGAGGTTAACAGCCCAGGGTCAGTCCCCACATCGGGCCTCCATGAATCAGAGCCGGCTGGGAGCAGGGGTGACTCAGAGCAGGGCTTTTTGTCTTTTAACTGTGCATAAACAAAGCAGGAAAGTCTGAATGGGACACCCGGAGCACAGGAGGGAGGCGCTCCCAGCTCTAAGGGCGCCCACCCCACCCAGGGCAGGGCCCCTCTGGGGAGGGGAGAGGGAATGAAGGCTGGCCTCACTGGGTCCAAGCCGGCAGGACAGGGCAGAGAGGCTGGTGCCCAACGGGTGCCGTAGGCTGAGAAGAGGGGGTGGGCCGTGTGCGGCCTTGGGTGCTCAGGGGAAACCGACCGTGGGGTCCCCCTGCGCTGTGGCCTGCCCAGGCCAGACTGCCTGGACGGGGCAGGAACCACCCTGGGAAAGGCCCCTCCAGGATGCCCCCTTCCTGAGCGCAGGCCTTGGGACCACTGAAGAGCAGAGGGCTCCTAAAGACAGACACAGAGGCGTGGGGCTCCGGGGGCCTGGCTTCCCCAGCTGGCCACAAGTCGGGTGCACCCTGGTGGGGAGTGTTGGGGGAACCCCGTGGAGGGGCCCTTGTCTGCTGAGGGAAGCGTGCTGAGCAGCCGGACGTGAGGCCTGAGCACGGCAGGGCAGTGTCCCCCAGGAGGCCCCGTGTCCCCCGCTCCGTGCACAGAGCGGGCCATGGGCAGGGCAGGAAGGGACCCAGGCAGTCTCTGCCTTAGCCATCGTCTCAGGTGACGCTACCTTGATGTGGAGCACGGCCAGCCTCTATTGAGGCACGTTGCTGTCTCAAACATCAGACAGCCATCCCCAAAGGAGCAGGGGCCCCCCGAGGGATGCCACAGGACAGGTCCCAGCCACCTGCTGGCATTTCCTGTACTTTTACCAGTTACTTCCAGGTGGCCAGGCTTGCACACCGCCGGGTGGAGGCTGGCCCTGCATCCTGGCCTCTGCTGGGACCCACCTGGCAGGACAAGCAGGCGTCAGCCCAGACATGGGAGGCTCTCAGTCTAGAAATGGGCAGAGAGCCCCCACCTCCCCTCTTGGCCTGGCGTCCCCAGATGCCAGCACACCGAGCCCTCAGTGGGGGACTCCAGGGCTGGAGAAGCCTGGCGTGTCACAGGTGGTCTGCTGTTGCCTGCTGTGGGCAGTCTGCCCTCCTAAAGCCCTCGCTTCCCTCGATGGCAGGCCGTGGAAGTGTGTGGTATCAATAAAGGGGCAGATTTCCATCCCTCAGTTGGTAGAGGACACTTCCCACGGTGTATGTCACATCCGCGTTTGTGATCAAGATGTCCTTCTCAGGCAGGGGACATCCCGTTTCCACAGCATCCTGCAGAGCCCAGCAGGGCACAGACAGGCCTGGTCCCTGGGCCCCATCTTGCTGTTCCCTGAATAGTCAGCCAGGGTCCCTGTCCAAACGCCACTCTATCACTTAAGCCGTCAGTGCAGTACCATGAGTCACACGCCCTGTGTGTCGGGCGTTACCTGGGCCTGCCAAGTGCCTGCTCCCTTACCCCCTCTACCCTGCGTGGCCCTCTGCCCTCCTGCTCTGCCGCTCAGTGGCAGATGAGGCCTGGCTTCCAGCTCTGTGGTGCGCTCCTGGGCCAGGAGCATGTCTGCCCCCTGCACAGCTGCTCTCTGGAGCAGGAGCTGGCATGGCCAGGTGTCAGGGACAGGAGGTGGGTGGGCAGACCCAAGGGCTTGCCACTCCAACATGACGGTCTCACATTCTGTGTGTTTGAACTGCTGTGCCTCGGCAACACAGCCCCCCCACCCCTCCTTCTGCACCCGCCTTTGGGGCTGCCTCCTGGGGCAGCCAGGTGCCATTCCTCCTGGTGACATTTGTGGTGGCCGTCCCCTGTTCCCTGGTCCCTATAAATCCCCTAGTCACGGGTTGTTAGCCATGATGTCTGGTGACCTCTCTGCCCACCACCTCTGAGCACCATCAGGACCATGTCTGGGCCACACTCAGCATGTCCTCTACATGTGGGAGTATTTGTTGGGATGTGAAAATTCAGGGTGGAGATCCCAGGGACCCTCTGTTCCCTACCAAGTACACAAGGAGACCGCGCGGCCTTCAGGATGAGAAAGCATGTCCTGATGATTTGTAACTCCCTGGCTGCTTCTGAGGGGAGCACAAGAGAGGGCCTCCTCTTCCAAGGGGCCTTGTCCATTCTCCACACAGTGACCATGGAAGGGCGGAGGCTGCAGAGGTGGAGGACCGCAGTTCCTGAGTTTCTCTCTACAGAGAAGGGGGGGGGGCACAGTCCACCCAGCAGGGGGCAGTGTGTGGGGAGGTGAGATGTTTGGACCTGGGACAGCAGAGAGTGAGGCGCTGTGGGAGGTGTGACATTATTTCCCCTGCCCCCTTTCTCACACATCGCCCTCAGCCAAACACATCTCTCAGCAGGCTTTGTGCATTGGTGGCTTCGGGGCTGTGGACCCCACTCTGGGCGGTGTGGGCTGAGGGAGAGGCTGTGGAGGGAGCGGCCATGGCTGGGCACTCTTCCAGGCAGCAGAGTGCCCACCCCAGCCGTGCTTCGGCCTGGCACCAAAGGAGCCACCAGCGGATGTGCATCTGAAGGTTGGCTGCGGGTGCGAAGGTCAGCTGCGGGTGTGGAGGGTAGCCGAGTGTCCCACATAGGCCGGCCACCAGTAGGCTGCATGTGACCTCCCACAACCAGGAACCAGAATGCAGTGCCCCATTCCTAAGGGTGAGCTGGGAGGACAGGACAGAGGCCGTTAGCCTCCCCAAGGCCTGGCCGTCCTGAGAGGAAGACGCAGGGAAACCAGAAGGCAAGGCAGGGCCAGGTGGTGCTGGCACCAGAGGAGGCTCAGCAGAGGCTGCTGGGGACATTGGGCCAGAGATGCTGGTCAGCACCAGAGGGCCGACCAGAGGAGACTGTGCAGGTGTGTGGAATGAGTGGATGGTGGGAGAAACAGCCCGTGTGCAATGGAGTGCCCAGCCTGGGGAGATGGCCGGCACTCCTGAGTCACCAACGAAGACTGAGCCCCACGGACACCAGGCCCCAGGCCCCCTAGGGTCAGCCGCCCAGCGCTGGGCTTCTTGCACACATCTCTGCAGGCCCCTGTACCTTCTTGGGTGGGGCTGGAGCTGGTGGCCTCTAGCCTCCAACCTTCCCACGCCCAGAGTCACCCCATGGGCTCCGGTTCCCACTGGGCTTCCACCCAGACAGGATTTGAGACCTAGAAGACACAAGCTGTCCTCTTTGATGGGGGTGGGCAGTGAGTCTCAGGGAGGGCAGGAGCCATCTCCGTCACCACACCTAGGAGCACACTGCACCAGACCTGGATCTCCTCGACTGCATCCTGGGAAGCAGAGCCAGGCAGCCTTCAGGGAACACTGGCTGTGACTGTCTGTGGGGTGAGCCACGTTCTGAGGCTGGGGACCCTCTGGGATCACCCCCACGCACCCAGTCATGGCTGGAGGGCACGTGATTCACAGCACTTTCTAGAGGCAGGACATGACCCAGAGGGGTCAACAGGCACCTGGCAGTGGACTGCGAGCCCCTCTGCACACAAGGGCCCCAGGTGGTGCCTCTTTCCAGCCTGGAGTCTCCCGTGCCCGGGAGGAGAAGGCTCGCTGTCCTGCGTCCCAACCAGCTGTCTGATGTCCTGTGACCCCAGTGGTTTGGGGGTGTCAGGGATAAAGAGGGAACAATCTCTGCAGCTCCACCTGGCCTTGGCTGAGTGACCAGTCCCTGGGGCTGGCCCTGAGGACTGAGTGGCCGAGTGGTAAGGATGACCCTGTCACCTGTGGCAGTGACTGTAGATGGGCACAGGGAAGATGGGCTTCGTTGTTTCCTTGCAGAGGACCCCACAGAGGGGGACACCAACCTGGGCCTGTCCAGAAGTGAGCCAGAGGAGTCCATTCTGAGCGTGCTGGCATTTTAAGGAAGGGGCTTCACAATGTGGCTGCCACAGGGACGGAGCTTCATACTTCCCAAAAGAACAATCGGGATCTCTTGATGAGACTTTCAGGGGACCGTAGGAGGACGCCAAGCCTGGGAACTTCTGTGCCCCGAAGGCCGCACCAGCCTGAAGGGGCAGCCACGGAGCAGAGTAAAAGTGCCGCAGTCACCGGTCTGGTGTGGAAGGCCTCCAAGAATTCAACAACAAAACGGCGTCACCTGAATTGTAAAAATGGGCCGGACTCATAAGACGTTTCTGCACAGAAGGCAGCAGGCCCACAGCAAGAGGCTGGGCTCGATCTCACTGCTCCCTAGAGAAATGCAAGCCGGAGCCCCACCAGGAGCCGCCTCACCCCTTCAGGATGGCCACCATCAAAACCAGCAGAACTTGCCAGGCGCGGCACACACCTGTGATACCAGGGACTCTGGAGGCTGAGGCAGGAGGATCTCGAGTTCAAAGCCAGCCTCAGCAAAAGCGAGGTGCTCAGCAACTCAGTAAGACCTGTCTGTAAATAAAATACAAAATAGGGCTGGGGACGTGGCTCAGTGGTCAGGTGCCTCTGAGTTCAATTCCAGGCACACCCCCCCCCAAAAAAAACCCAGCAGAACAAACAGCGAGTGTTAGTGAGGAGGACCTGGCCCGGGGAGCCCAGGAGTTCCCAGGACAGTGGCAGACACCAAGGTGCCGACTTCAGGAAAACACTGGCTGTTGGAGTGACAGGGAGGCGTCTGGCAGGGAGAAAAGGTCCCGCAGACGCAGTCCCTTAGGAAGACGCCAGGGTCACAGGCCTCCTCCACCTGCCTCCTCTTTTGCAAAGGAAGAACATTCAGTAACCAAATTGGACTCTCTGCGACCCAGAGAGGTGGGACCAGGGAGGAAGTCAGTGAGCGAGACCAGGAGGCCCTTCAGGTCCCCAGGCTCTGAACTCGATGGCACAGGACAGCATGAAGGGGTCCGCTTTGTACCCGAGCTGTGCTGCCTTGCACAGGGCGGTGTGGCTCCCTGAGTCCCTGCCCTGCCAGTCCCCTCATCCTGCCCTCGCCCATCATCCGGGAGGATCGTGGCCTGAGTGAGTTCTGCGGGCTCAGAGTCCTGCCTTCCGACCAGCTGTTGCCCTCAGGAGGCCGCGGCCAGGGGCAGATCTGTAGCAAACTGTGCTCTTCCTTGATGACATGGGGCCAGGCGTTCAGAAGGGCCGGCCCCTGGTTTTGAGCGGAAGCCCTGCAGTGTCCGCGTTCCCAGGCGGGGCGGGGTGGGCTGGATGGCAGGCCAGGAAGTGCCTCCCAGTCTCCAGAGCCAGACGGGCCACCTCCTCAGTGCTTTCTTTCTGGCACCGAGACGAGACGTCTCAGAACGTCCCGACAGGCCCACTTCCCAGACCTTCCAAAGACTTGAGTGGCCCGTGGCCCCGTGCTGCCCATCTGGGTGGCACCCCCAGCCTCAGGCCTAGGCCTTCTGCCTGCGTGCACCTGGCTGGCCCTGTCCTCAGTGGGACACTGTGCATGTCCCCAGCTCCCTCCTGGGCCCCAGCGATCGCACTGCCTCCCTCCTCCGCGCACCTGTACCCACAGGCTTGCAACCCCTGTACCTGGGACTGTGGGCCCACCACTCCTGGCCCATCTCACCAATCCTGAGTGATCTGCCTTCCAGTTCATGGGGACTGGACAGCTCATGGATGGTCTTTGTAGTTCTAAAATACACGTAACATTAAATTTTGCCACAGTCCGGCTGGCAAAATAACCGGGAGGTGACAAGCAACTTGAAGTTTGAAGCAGGAGCCGCTTTATTGCGGACAGCAGAGGTATATATACCTAACTGATGACACACAGCTTGACTCAATCAGCATCATCCAGATACAGCAGTCAGCCAATAAGGAATCCCTCCATCTTAATGGCTCGGTGGCGTTGCCTCACAAACCACTCCTCCTGGCAAACTGCCAGGCGCCATCTTGACTTGATTGCGGCCCCCGACAAAATTTGCCATCCTGGCCACTCTGGCGCCCACGCCCACGGCACTGGGTACACCACACTGGTGCAGCCGTCACCACCACGGTTGCCAGAACTTCCGCAGTGGGCTCCCCCCGGGGGCACCTGCCCTCATCCAGGTCTGCGGATGACTCAACATAGGATGCATGATGGAGGAGAACCAGATGCAGCCGGTGGAGGAGGCGCTGGTCAGAGGCCTGGGGAGAACAAGGGCATGTGTTCAGCTTGAATCCGTTTTTTCTCTTGCCACCAGATGAGACGTGATGGACACTGGCCTCTCAAGGAGCCCACACTGCAGAAGAGAGGGAAGGTCCAGCAGAGAAGAGGACAGCTTCCGAGACTCCTGGGCAGTGCTGCCCGCTGGGATAGACGCATTACTGTGCTTCCAGCAGCTCCCTCTCTGGGGGAATGAATTTGGCCAAAACATCAAAGAAGAGGAAATTTGAAAGTATATGTGGCTCTGGCCAAGCCTCCTATACAGGGGTCCCCGCTGCTCTGTTTCCCATGTCACTGCAACAGGCTGTTTGTGTGGAAGTGTGCACAGCTCCGGCACCTTGTACCAGGGTCAGCTCCGGCACCTTGTACCAGGGCCCCCTCCAGGGGTCTGGAAGTTCACCAAGACAGAGGAGCTGAGAAAATGCTGTAAGCTGTGGATCCCTGATGAGGTCACAGGCGTGCCACCATCAGACCAGAAAATGCCACGAGGCCCATCACTTGGCTGAGTTTCTGGGGCTCACAGGTCTCTGTGTCTTTCTCCCCCATAATGGAGTACCCCAAATAAGTGAATAGATGAAAAGGTTACCTCACAAATCCTTGGCAAAGGGCCCTGGGATCGCACCGCCCTGTCCTGAGCCATAGTTTACTTCAGAAGATTCCCATGCAAGAGGAAAAATAAATAAAGTCGGGGGGGGGGGCAGCTGCTCGTGGGCTCCACCGTCTGTCAGTTGCAGGGAGCCCTGGGATACGGGAGCCAGGCCCGGTTCAAGTCCTCAGCCCCACACCAGCTGCAGGCAGAAGGAACATCTGTGGAGTGGATAGCTGTGCTGGCTCGAGACCCTCTGAGCCCTTGGGGAGGTGTGTGCAGAAGGCCAGGGGCCATGGGGATTTGGTGACAGGGAGCTCCCAGAGCGGAATCAAGTCAGCAGAAGGCAGTCTGTGGTGGCCCTGGGGACCTCAGCCACTCGCCACTCTCCTTACTTACTCCTAGGCGGTTCAGGACTGGGATGCACAAAGCCTGGGAGAGCTGATGACCAAAGGCTTCAAGAAGGGCATCCAACGGACGTCCAGCTCAGGCCTGCATCTGACGGAAGCCCCTCTCCTCTCCAGGCTCATTCACCTGACCACTGGCTGTCAGCTGAGGGTGCAGCAGTGGGAGAGACCAGGACCTTCTGAACCGACCGAAACCAGATGGGGAGAGGAAGACTGCAAACCTGGGCAAGGATCTGTCCCCCCAAGCTGCTGACGCCCGCCCGGGATAGAACAATCATCTCACTAGGAGTGTAGACAGATCCTAGATATAAGAAAAATAAATCCAGCAATTTTTGAATAGAATAAGAAACCATGAACAAGAAGGGTTTATTTATGGAAAAAAGGAGAGTCTAACATTCAGATACCTTCGCTGGTTTTGGACACACTTCGGCAATGTTTATTAATAGTATTCAAGTTGTTCATGTTCCTAAGTGATGACAGTTTTTAAAATACTCTCACGTACATAAGCAATAACTTACTAGTCTATGTAATGAAATAAACATAAAGATATGTGCCACCTTATATACATTAATGAGAAATGTGGAGACATCCCTGACCCTCTCTCAGCCGGGGAATCCACAGGATGCATTTTGAATGAGTACCTGTACTTGCAGTGAGGCTGTTGGGGACACATATCTTTGTGAATGTGTCATTTCCTAGGCCCCAAATCACATATTTAGTGAAAATGTTCAATTCAACAAGGTTATACTCCAGGGTGTGTGGAGGCCTGTCCTGGGCAGCAGACCTCTCAGGGCATTCACAAGGGACGAAGGTGAGGGGGGAGAGGCTGCAGAGACCGCCCTCCAGAGCACCAGAGTAAACTCCTGGGGGTCGAGCTGGGAGCAGACGGGAGATGGGAGGAGAAGAGCTCAGAGCTCTCAGGGGGAACCTCGTGTTTGTCATCTCAGGGACTAGGTAAAGGGGACAGTACGCCGGCGTGGGGAGGGGGCAGATTATTCATATTATAATTTTGAAAAGGCTGGTGCTCAGCAGACCCAGGCAAAGTCAGGTTATTAACGAGGTGGGGTTCTCCTTTGGCTGGTAGACCACCGTGGCCAGCCCTCAGGTCACCCACCCCTGCTGCCCCCATCCCTGGTCCACCATCCAGGATGGGTGAGGCAGGTCCTGGCTTCCGTGTGGGCTTGGTCCCTCTGTCGGAGCTGTTGCTAGCCTGCACCTTCCCTGCAGGCCTCCAATCCAGAGCTAAAGAGCAGAAGCCTCAGAGAATCGCAGGGACGAGCCTGCAGCTCCTCAGCCAGCCCAGCAGGGCCTCTGAGCTCATTAAGGCCATGGGAATCCGCAGACCCGCTCAGCGTCCTGGGTCCTGGTGATGGTCAGAGACCAGCCGGCAGGGCTGGGGTCACTCCTGGCCCTCACTGTTGAGCTCTGACACAGCACAGGTAGCAGGATGGGCTTATCTTTTCCCCACTATGATGCGGGGCCTACTCCTTCAATGGATAATGCAGAATGAGCACGTTTCAGGATAGCCACTGCACGCATTTCCTTCTGAGACACAGATGCTGGAGAATGGGGAAGGGGTTCGCATATTGAACTCACCAAACGAGGGCACAGGAGCGCGTCACCGAGGACCAGAAGACCCAATACAAAAAATAAGACCACAGTTAGAAACAAGAAATCTGAGTCTATAATGTCAGGTTGCAGTGTGTGCTTCGTGCACAGGAAGACTGCAGACATGGAGGGCAACAGGAGTCTTGTCCCATCTGGGTGGACGTGGTCTCCTGGCTGTGTCCTCACTGAGACTGCCCCTCTGTAGTGGACTGACCTTGCCTTACTCTGATGCAGGCACCCTGGAGAGGCTCGGGGTCAGAACTCTCTTGTGAGGTCAGTGACCTGGCACTGTTGGATGGAGTGGCAGTGGAGAGGTGGAACTGGCCGCACTGTCAGTGAGGGTGGCTCCTGCCCATCTCCCCAGGCCTGTCCCTCTTATTTATTCTCCAAGGGTGCCGATTATGGGTGCCCTTACCCTTTGACTTGCTTTACATGATGAGCCAGATGGCCATTCTGTCCGGCACACGTGTGTGCACGTGCCCTCCCTTCCCAGCACTTCTGCGCACTCTGCAGGCCTGCTGCCCCCTGGAAGGGTGTGCGTTCGGAAGGCTGTGGGGTTTTCGAAAATGCCCCTTCCTCCCTGCTCTGCTCCAGCAGCCTCCACCCAACGTGCCCAGCAGGAAGGCGGGTGCGACAGCCACATGGCCTGCAGTGCCTGGTGCAGATGGGGGTCAGGAAGGGCTTGCTAGAGAGGGTGGCTCTCAGAGTTGGAAGGGCGGAAATAGCTACCGGAGGGCCAGTGAGTGACGGTAGACAGCCCTGGCTGACCGCTGCTTGTCCAGTGGAGGTAGGGCTGGCTCTTTTCCTCCTGGACCCCCAACACCCCTGCACTCTGACTCATTCACACCCATGTCCTCAGTCTGCCTGGTGCAGGGAGCCGCTCCACAGTGAGGGTTCCAGGCAGGGCTTCTCCAGTGGGGTTTGGTGGACGCTGCTCATCTGGAGAGGAGCAGGCAGGGCTGGGGGGCTGGGGTCTCTGCCCAGCTCAGCTCAGCAACCCTAGGTCCTTAGGCCTGAGCAGGCCCATGGTGCTGTCCCACACATCCCGGGTAGGGAAGTGTCTCTGGGAGGAGCCACCTGGCATTGAGATGGCAACACTGGGCATGGTGGGCTGCAGGGAGCAGGTGCCATCCTCCCGTGCCAAGCTCCCCAGCCAGTGAGCCCTGGGCCTCACAGCGGCTCCACGGCGAGCTGCTGACTCTCGGCTCTCTGTCTCCCGCACTCTCCCACCTCCTCTCATGGAGGGTGCTCGAAGTGAGTCAGGATTTAAGTCAGGGCCTCTGGCTCCTGGGCCCTGTCCCTGCTCCAAGCCTCACTCTGTCCCCTTCTTGGGGGCTCTTTTCCTTCGTTTCTCAGCAGCAGCAGCATGGGTCCTTGTCCTGGGGACACTGTCTTAGTGGACATGGCTGTGTACATTTCCTGCTGGCGCGGGCCCTTCTCTGGCCCTGGGGCAGGGGCGGCCTGCGCTGACTGGCCTTCTCAGCACCTTGCAGGCTGCTAATACGGGGGTGGCTGGAAAACACATCAGTAGGTTTTCCACTTTTATGCTTCGGGCCCGACAGAATGCCAGCGCCTGGTGTCCTTGCCGGTGCCAGGTCCCCTCCCTACCGAGCAGCCCTCGGAAGCGAGTGTGAACCTCATCGGGGGTTGACTCTCGTGCCCTTGCAGCACCCTCTTGCCTGGATGTCAACGACACTCGATGCCCCCTCCATGCCCTGGCCCCCCAACCAGGAGTGAGGACCCGTAGAAACACTTCCCGAAGGGAAGACGCATCGTTGCAGCTGAGAGATCAGTTTTGTTCCATGATGAGGGATTCACTAGGAGCCAAACTATTTGGAGCACCCGTGCTGAGAACTCTAAATTAGAAAGTTCTCCAAGAACAAACTTGTCTCTTTTCTTTTCTTTCTTCTTTCTTTTTTTTTTAATAAAATGGAATGATCCTTTGGAGTTGATCTTCCTGGGAGCCGGGGCACTGAGGCTGAGGAGCAGGCCGGGACAGGGAAGATGGGGTGCCAGGGTCCAGGACGCGGACCCCAAGTCCTCGGAGTTCACAGGCTCCTGACAGCAGTCCTTCTGCTTTGTATGGGATGGGCAGGCACGTTCCTTTCAGGACCCTTTCCCCAGGTTCTGTGTGTGTGTGTGTGTGTGTGTGTGTGTGTGTGTGTATATATATATATATATTTTTTTTTTTTTTTGCTATTTTTTCTAGAAATCTGAGAAAGGCCTTAGTGTTCTGAATCTTCATTTCCTTTTTCTTTATGGTGCTGAGCACAAAACCTGAAGCCTCCTGCATGCCAGGAGAGTGCTCTGCCACTGAGCTACACCCACCTCCTCTGGCCACTGTGATATTCCCTAGGGGACTTTGAAGCACTTGGAGGAGGCCAGAGTATGAGCATGGCCCTGGTTTTTCTGCTTGGACGGGGCTGGTGGTGACTCTCCTCCACTGGAGGCCACCCTTGTGGCCTGACATCTCTCCAGAAGTGCAGGACCCCTGTACAGTGGAGCCGCAGAGCCCCAGCCTCGCACACGGGGGTGTGCACATGACTCATTTTTAAAATTCTCTGCTGATTTAAAATCTACTTGCACTCACTTCTGCAGCTGCACATCCCTGAGGAGCTGAGCTGGTTTACTTGACATTAAACAGGAAAATGGGGAGAGAGAGAAAACAGAGAAGGGAGAGGGACAGGAGATGGCCCGAGCCCAGGCTTTATCACTCCCTGTCCTTCAATTCCAACAGAAAGAGAAGGATTGGGATTTTGAAGGAGATCAGGGAAAGCACTTAGCATTCAAGCAAAAGAATTTTCTAGAATCCTGGCCAGGGAGGAGCTCTGAGCACACAGAGGGAGTTGGTTAAAATGCATTCCCAGCTCCAAGGGCGTTGAGAGGGCCCTGGGGAGAGGCGGTTGATTCTGTGCCTTGCTGGGGAGGGAGCTGCAGGCTCTGCTCTGGTTCCCAGCTGGAGGATGGGCATGACTGTGATGTCTTCAGTAACTGATGGCGATAAGGCTGCTCGGGTGGGCCGGCAAAGCACAGGGCTCTGGTTTCAGCCCACCAGCCTCCTCTGGTGTTTATCTCAACCCCCAGCACCCCCCCCCCCAAGGAATCTCTCCATCCCCTCCCCCAGGCACTGAGCGCTCCCACTGCCCAGCACTTTGGGGGAAGACAAGGGCTCACTCCACTCCGGCTGTTCTTGGGAACACATTTGTGGGGTGACTGTGTCTGGACTCTCCATGAGTGCATGCCTGCCTCTCCCTTGGGTTCCAGAATGCAGGGCCCTGAGCACGAGACCCACAGGCGGGCCTCCCTACCTCCACTTGGAGACATGAGGCCCCCCAGCAGCAGGTGACAGAGGGGAGCTGGGAGGGCTGAGTGCTCCTCCAGGAAGTCCAGCTAAGCCTGGGAAGATTCTAGGTCTGGAGTGATTTGTGAGCAGACTCAGATGTGGTCCCTGGCACAGGCCTCCAGGCAGGACCTGCTGCAAAGGTCAGGGCCGTAGCAGGGCCTCTTACTGCTGGTGAGGGTTGAGTTGAAGGGTCCAGTTCTGCCCGTCCCACTGCCCAGCACACCTTTCTCTAGCCAGCTGCTCATGGCTCCCAAGGGAAGATACCAGTGCTGACCGGCATGTGCCATTCACTCTTCCCCAGCCACTGGCTGCCAAGCCAGTCCAGCTTTCCTGGGGGGCAAGCATAAGAGGGAGGCTGGGCCTGGTCAGGGAAGCTGCCTCCCCACGGGAGAAACCAGTCTCTCCTGAACCCGCAGAACCGCTCTGTGTTTCAGGACCTGTAGAGACCTTCTGACATCCGGTCCCAGGCTGCTAGTGACGTTATTGCCCAAGTGCTGTGGACACGGGAGGCCCAGCTCTGCTCAGCACGAAGTATGCCTTCCACGCAGCAGTGAAAACACTGAGATTCAAAGTAGACGATTTGGGGGAAAAGCAATTTTTTCCCACATCATTTTGGTTCATTAAAAAGTTTCATCTATGAAACTTGAATGGAACCACCATTTGACTCAGCTATCCCACTCCTCAGTTTCTTCCCCAAAGGGCTTAAAGACAGAATACCACAGGGACACAGCCATATTGATGTTTATAGCAGTACAACTCACAATAGCTAAACTGTGGAGCCAACCTAGATGCCCTTCAGTAGGTGAATGGATAGGGAGACTGTGGTACATATACACAATGGAATGTTACTCAGCAATAAAAGAGAATAAAATCATGGCATTTGCAGGTAAATGGATGGAGTTGGAGAATCTCATGCTAAGTGAAGTTAGCCAATCCCCAAAACCAAAGGCTGAATGTTTTCTTTGATATGAGGATGCTGACTCATAATGGTGATTGGGGGGAGCGAGGGAGGAATGGAGGAACTTTAGATAGGACAAAGGGGAGGGAGGGGAAAGGAGGGGGCAAGGGGGTAGGAATGATGGTGGAATGAGCTAGACATCATTACCCTAAGTTCATGTATGAAGACACGAATGGTGTGAAAATACTTTGTGTACAATCAGTGACTTGAAAAATTGTGCTCTATTTGTGTAATATGAAATGGATTGCATTCTGCCATCATGTATAACAAATTAGAATAAATACGTAGTTTAATTTTAAAAAGTGGGAAAAAAAGATAACTGGGTGGGTGCACTACCTGGTTTCCATAGTAACGTCCTTGGGTGTGAGAGGCTCTGTGTTTACATGAACCTGGACCTTATCTCAGTTAGCTAGCATCCAGGGTGAAAGGAACACTGGTTAGAGTGTAGTCACTGGTGGTGGGTAATATGTGATCTTTTTGGGGTTAATAAAGATGACGACAGAGACGGGTAGGCATCCTTTGGTCTTCCATCCTTCTTTCTGTCTGCACCTTCAAAAAAAAGTTTCATTTATGGGTCTCTAATCCACGGTACAAAGCTTGAGGGAGAATTCAAATTCATCTCGAAGATGTCAGTGGTTACAATGTTTTAAAGATGAGCGCACACCTAAGTGATAGTCCCTATCCTGATCATGAGCTCACCTTACCCAAAATCTGAGGGGGTACTTCTGGGCAGCCTTCTGGAAACTCAGGGATGGGGGAGTGCCTGGGAGACCCCCAGCCACCATCTTGGTGTGGCAGAAATTCACTTCAAGGAGAGCGGAGATGAGAGTGCAGCCTCTGTCCAGTGGAACGGTCCAGGGAGGCCAGCATTATAGTAAGAACATGCTTGAACGCCTTTTGATAACCCACGGCAGAGAGGCCCTGAGGATAGCAGTGACGGCCTCCCCATTGGTGTGTCTTGGAGTTGTGTTGTGGGTGCAGAAGGGGCATCTGCACCAGAGCCTGAGCCCATCACCTGGACCCTGCGGCTCCCTCCAGCACCATCAGCCCCCCAAGCATTGGTGCCTAGGAACCCTCCAAGTGAATAACACTAGCACCAGCTGTTCTGAGCACGAGGTGGCCCATCCCTCTCCCCAGGTAGAGCCCACACTCCCTCTTGCACACCACTATCTCATCTCAATAAAGCACGGTCATGATTTAATGAGTCCCACACCGTTTTATCTATTCAAGACGTCTAAATGTCACCTTACTGTCTGTTTTGCCCTTATTGTGATTTTAACAAACATTTTTGGTAAGTTAAGTTCTTTCACAGGCTCACTCGTATCCTGAGATCCACACCTCTCTCTCTAATGCTTGGACTTCCCCAGCCATGATTCTGCTACATTAATTTTCTGGAATGGAATCTTGGCATTTGGCAGAAATTATTGTAATTAAATCACCAGACAGTTTCTCAAATTCCACCTATAAATTACTTTTTTTGTTTGTTTTAGACAATCCTTTGTTTAAAACTCTTGCTGTGGCACTTGGGCAGACTCCATGGTACACCCCTAAGTTGAGTCTCTTCTTCTAACTCCTGGGAACCACTGTGGTTAGGCAGGACCTGGTGGCTGGTGGCAGCCAACGGACTTTGAGAGGAAGTGACATCAGTCCTTCCCAGTTAAGTATGGAAGAACCACTGTGCACCATTTTGGTCTCTCTTCTATCATCCTGGAAAGGCAAGGGGTTCTGAATAGTGCACCCATAAGGCCACGGAGATGGGGAGCCTGAGTCCCTTCATGACATGAGGACCCGAGCCCCTGACAACCTGAATGAGCCCATGGTAAATGACGGTGGCATTAAGCCGCTGAGACTCAGCTTGTGCAGCAGTGGAGCCTGCCCTGCCCTGACTAAAGGGTTCTCTACTGTGTTTTGTGAGGTCCTGGAAAGCTTGTGCAGGTGGACTTGGCTTTGTGAAATGATTATTTTCTGGGGAAAGTTGTTTAAAACAAGACACTTAATATTGACATTAAAGGAGCTCAGTTTCTAAAGGCACTTTTCACTAAAGCTTTTACAAATTCTAAGACTTTTTCAAGGTGTAGCCATAACTTCCATTGTTTGTTTGTTAAACGTAAGTCTCTGAATATCAGATTTCCTTAAAGTGACTTGCACTAGAAGTTGAAAGGTTTAGATCATTTTGCACTTTCCCTAACTGTGATTTGGATCTTTACCTTCGGTTCAGGCTCCATTTGCTTATTTTCAGAGTCCTCCTCCACTAGGATTTTGTTGGATTTTCTTCTCTCTACTGACTTTCATCCTTTTTATTTGATTGCAGGGTAGAGTTTTGTTTTAAAGTGAATCCAACCTGGATTCTTTAAAGCTACACCAAACATCTGCATTGCATCTATTTATTGACCAAGCTTGATTAAAGAGGACCGAGAGGGGAAGGTGGTTTCTGGATCAGGGGGTCTAAAGTAGATGCCTGCATTCACTTACAGACGTGGACGATGAAGCCATTTTGCATATCCATGGGTCTGTCTTGACAAACTGAGTCACCGTCGGGTGTTAAGGCAGAGGACAACTCTCAACTAAGTGCATTAAAAATGGGCAGCTAAGGGAGGAACGATTCCCACAGAAGGAGTAACAGCCTTGGATCTGTGGAAATGTGTACAGATATCTGCAGCGTTAGTTTGCTAGTTCAAGGCTTGTTTTGCATCCTGGATCTTCACTCTCACTCTGCCATCCTTCATATAAACCTAGTCACTTCTGACCCCCCAGCCCCAGGATACTGTCACAGTCCATGGAAGATGCTCTCACACGCTCCCTCCCGGGCTGCCTGGGCTGCTCTCCAGAGGGGAGAAACTGGAGGGTCTTCAGGTGGTCTAGATGCTCTTGTGGGCGTCCAGTGTTCTCCCCGGGCACCTCTCACCTCCCACCTCCCGGGGCTGCCGCCAGCTCTGTCGTGCAAAGAGTCTCCGTCTCCTGGCTCTCGGGCTGGTGGCCCTCCCTGGAGTCCTGGATCCAGCAGAGACGCTGTGGTGGCCGGTGGAGACGAGCAGCCCAGTCTGCCTGGACTGACTCAGGTCCCTGCACTCACACCGGCTTCCGGACGGTGGGCTTCACACACAGCACGAGTGTGAAGTCCCCACCCCAACCTCGAGTTCAGGAGGTCAGGATTCAGTGATAGACAAAGGAGGAGAGAGGCCGTGTGTATGGGCACACGCACACACGCACACACGCTCTGTCTACATATGGCCTGCGAACGCGGTGTGCGTGTGCATACAGGGCCCACACACATGCATACACATACACATGTGTGTATAGTGTGTGTTCCACAGCTGTGAATTCTACCAACCTAAGATTGAAAACATTTGAAAAAAACTTTTATCTGTCCTGAACATATGCAGACCTTTCCTTTATAATTATTCCTGAAACAAAAAAAAAATATGACGACTGTTTGTGCAGTGTGTGCACACACCCTGTGGTCACCCAGGGGCAGCTGGGGGTTCTGAATATACAGATGCCAAATGCACAGGGACACCAGACCCACCTGAGCCCCTGCCCATCTGCTCTTGGAGAGACCAACTCTCTGTCCCTGTTTCCTGGTCCCAGAACAGCGACGTGCACACTCTGTGTGTAACATGTTCACTGTAGGGTGGCTGCGTCTCTAGGGACACTCCAAGTGGATGTCTACCTTTAGGTTGCTTACGTTGTTTGATTGTAGTGAAGGGTCACAGAAAATTCCAGTGAAGGTAGCATGTGGGACATGGAGTGGCTGTCAGTCCCTGGGGCCCGTGGCCTCACCTGTTATTGATGGTTCTGAGGCTCATGGGCACTTGGAAGTCTTCTCAACAGGAAGTGAGCACTGCCATGTGTCAGGTGACCCTGCTGCAGGGCAGGTGGTACTGGCCACATTGCAGACAAGGTTAGGTTGCAGAGGAGACATGGCCAGTGTGAGACCTGCCTGCTCTGGAGGGCACAGGCATGCAAGAGTGGACAGCAGTCTCCTGGGAGGCTGGCCCGGCCCAGCCTGGCCTTCACAGAGGGAGGGCTGCCCTCCTGGGCTCACTGTGGTGGCAGCCTTGTGGCAGCATAGAGCTGGCCCTCCCCAGCCCAGAGCCCCTCTCCTACGCAGGAAGTGAGTGTATGCACAGTTTCAAGGATGGCTACTTTTACCTGGTTCATTTGGAAAAAAAAAAAAAAAGACTGCTCAGTGAAATCGACGTAGGTGGAGTCATTTCTGTCAAGCCCAGCGTTTCTTAGATTGCCTGTTTACTGAGAATTAATTTTGGGAAGCAAAAGCTGGTACTAGTGATGGCCAGTTCACTGCCAGTTGCGTCCTTACTCAAAGAGGGCAGGTGGCCTCAGACCCCCTTCCTCACTCAGTGTCCCATGGCGGTGTGAGGAGCGCCTGGACACCTGGTTCCACTTCCTGGCTGATTGTCCCTCCACTCTGTGCCAGGGAAGCTCACTGCCTCGCAGAGCCTGGGTGCCCTGTTCCATGAGCTGGTGGAGCGCCTTCAGCCAGATCCCACGGACGCTGGGCCCAGCAGCCGTCTGCCAGCCACCGGAGGCCTCCCTCTGCACTCGGCCCAGTCCTGGGTTCCAGTGGCCTTGCCAAGTCAGGTCCTCCAGCCAACAGGGGGCGCGGCCCACCAGCCCTCCCTCCCGACTCCCACCTGCCTCCCCGCACCCACGGCCCTCAGTAGCCACATCCTCTGGTTTTTTCATGGCAGGAAGCGCAGGGCTGGGCATGAGCCTGCCGTTGCAGTCCCGGGCCTGGAAGCAGATCATGGGGAGCACTTACCAGGTCTCCTGGGAGGTCACGGACCCTCACCAGCCTGTCTCGGCCCTCGGCTGAATGAAGCCAAGCCCCCCCCCCCCCGCCCTGGGGTCTTGTCATTGTCCCAGACCACCCAGCTGCCCCAGCCCCACCTCTCACCACATGGCATCTAGCTAACCAGCTCTCCACCTCCTGGGCCACTGTGGGGACCCCCCCCCGGGGTCTTTCCCTCCTGACCCAGGTTTTCCCTGGGCTGCAGGTCTGCTCACACTTCACACTGCCTCCCTTCACACTGCGTGCCCATCTCTGGCCCCTTTCCAGACTGACCTCTCCCTAACCCTGCATCCTCCCATCCCTGGGGCCTGCCCAGCCTCTCCTCTCTGCCTGTGCGCCCCCTGGGTGTCCACGTCTTGATGTTTGATCCTTGATTTGTTGAAGAGCTCCCCAAACCCCATAAACCAACTGCCCCCTTCCCTGGACTCTTGTCCTGGGCCTTTCCATACCTGCCCCCGACCTCGCCACCCCTGCGGCGATCACTTGTGTCGTGACGTGGATGTGCGTGTCGCAGTGAGAGCCTGTGGCGCTGCGGCCTTCTGACTAGACCTCCACTGGACACTGACTGCGGTTTCCCTTAGTCTGTGGTGCTGTCTGTCCCCACGAGAGCGGGCCTGGTTGAGGACAGGGCCCGGCTGCAGCCGTGTCTGCCTGTCACTGTCCCCAGGGCGCCTGTCTCCAGCCTCCCGCAGGCTCTCTCGAGCACCTGGCTCTCCAGGTCTGCACTTTCCTTTTGAAGACAGGTACCAGGTGAGCCCTGGTTTGGGCTCCTGTGTCGAGTGCTGTGGATACCCATAAGGCTTCCACCCAGGGTTGATTCTGCACCTGCCCTGTGGCTGGGAGCCCTGGCCTCTCCATCTCCGAAGTCACGTCACTTGACTGGATGGTCTCTGGAGGAGTTTTTGCACCCCCGACCTTAAATCACCTGCAGGGGGACCCCCAACTCGTGGGTCTGTTTGGGAACTGCCTTGGGAACCCTGGGGAAGTCATGGGGAAGTCCTCCTGGTGTGGAGGCCTAGGAGCAGGGAGAGGTCAGCACCCTCCCTGCCATTTCTGAAGGTCAGGAGGACCCCTTGCAGCCTTCCCGTGGTCATGAGGGGAAATGCAAAGTCCTCCTAAGCAGGAGGCTGGACTGGTCAGTGTGCGTGGTGTTATGGTCTGGAGGTGAGGTGTCCCCAAAGCTCACATGTGAGACCATGCAAGAAGGTTCAGAGGAACGATGACTGGGTTACGAGAACCTTAACCCAGTCGGTGAGCTAATCCCCTGATGGAATTAACTGGTGGCTGGGGGCAGGTGGGGTGTGGATGGTGGGCACTGGGGCGTGGCTTGGGGTATAGATTTGTACCTGGAGTCTCTCTCTGCTTTCTGATCATGTGAACTGCTTCCCTTCACACTCTTCTGCCCCAATGTCCCTCCTCACCTGGAGCCCCCAGGAATGGAGCCTGCTGTCTAGGGACCAAGACTGCTGAAACCCTGAGCCCCCAAATAAACTTTTCCTCCTCCACAATTGTTCTGGCTGGGTCTTTTAGTCACAGCAGCAAAAAAAGCTGAGTGATATACCTGGCCACTGTGTGTGGCTCTCACTGGAAAGGACGGGCCAGCTTTGGGAGCCTTGGGGCTTCAGGGCGGGGGGCTGGCGGGCATCTCTCCAAGGCCAAGACAAAGGCCCAGAGCAGAGGCAAGCTGCCCTCTCCCCTGACGGCCTGCAGGCTGGCTTCTCCTCACCAGATAGGCCATTCCAAACATCGGCCTGCGTCCCCAGAGCCAAGCCCCAGGAGAGGGACAGCTGCTTCCAGTTGGCACGGAGGTCTGTCTTCCCTGAAGAAGCTCGGCCGATGGTCCGGCTCTGGGCCACTTGGGGTGGTAGACACCAGCCAGTGCCACAGATGCAGCTCTTCCCAGCAGGACTCCTTTCTCACACATGGCCAGCAAGCCAGGGTGGACGCATGCGTCACAGAGCCAGAGAGAGGGACAGGGATGGGGAAGACGGCTACAACTGCCTGCCCAGCTTCACCCTGGGCCCAGCTGAGAAGTCCCCCCCACCCCCGTGGTGTCCAGAAGCACTGGGACGTCGAGGGTGTAGAGGGCTCAGAGGGCCCAGGCAATATCAGCCTTAGGGAGCACAAACGGGACACTGTCCCCAGAAACACACGGGGCTGCACCAGTGTCAGAGCAGCAGGTCCCCTAACCCTCGCTGGTCCCCAGCCACTGGTACTGGAGATCCCCGAGGTCAGCGAGTGCTGCAGAGAGCAGGCGGTTTCCGGCCCATTTCTCTGCATGGCTGGGAGGTGCTGGGAGTCTGCTGGTGCCCTGGGAGCTTTGTGGGTGCAGGGGGAGGTGGACTCTCACCCACCCAGTTATTCCTGGTCCAGCCTGACTCTCCAAGGGGAAGGGGGCCCGCACCTCCCCATAGGCACAGAGGGCAGCTCCCGGGTCTTCAGTCTGGCCCTGTGTGCAGGGCGCCCTGGCCAGCGTGTGGACTCCTCACACTCACTGGCCTAACAAGAAGCACATGGCTGTGGCTCCCATTTGGCTCTTTGAAAAAATGGCCCAAGAGCCTGCAAAGGGACCCCAGAGGGTCCTGCAGAGCAGCAGGTTGATAGAGGGCTTCAACAGCCCTTTCAAGAGTAGGGATCCCCCAGGCAAGGGATCAGGGGCCCAGGCACAGCCTTCCAAAGAAACAATGTAAAAACAAATTAATCTGAGAAGTCCCGTTGCGCCTCGATCTATGTCTGCCTGGGAGAGAACAGTCTGCCTTTGTCCCTTCCTCCTGGCCCTGCCACCATCCCCTGGTAATGGTCACATCTCACCGGCCTCCTGGGGAAGGTAAGGGGTCCACGGCAGAGGCCCACCTGCAGTGGGGTGCCCCATACATCCCTGCTCCCCAAGTCCCCAGCTTCAGAAGCCGATGACTGTGCGGTGTGTAGTCCTCCTCATGGGGCTGGGGTCCCTCGCTCTGCTTGCCACGTGACTGCCTGTCCTCCTGTCCCCGGGCATCCAGAGCCTGCTCAGAGCGGGGAGAGGTGCAGACAGGTTGGTGGGACTGGAGGGAACCTCAGCTTTATCCAGGAGTGGACCCATCCCAGCACCCTCCAGGGGGCTGGACCTCTGGCTCCTCACTTGCCAGGCCCCCCCCCCCCCACTGAGGCCTCCCAGGCTGCTGAGTGAGAGACCCTGCCCACCCGGGCCCCGGCGCTCCCTGCACGCCTGCCCTGGGCAGAGCTGGCCACGAGGCTCCATGGTCTCCTTTGACAGTGAAAACCTCGTTTCCTCCTTTCTGCACAAGGCGTTTGTCCAAAGACTGCATAGGGGAGTGGCTCTGGGCTGGGGAGGGCCAGCTCTAGCTGGCAGCAGGCGTGGCTGCCCACAGCTGGCCCGCACTGGCCCAGTGGGTCTTTGAGGCCTCAGCCAAGTGGGAATGACGCTCCCTAGGCCTCTCTGCACCGGTGGCTGGGGACCAGCGAGGGTCGGGGACCTGCTGCTCGGACACTGGCACGGTCGCTGGCCCCTGATGCCTGCCTGTTCAGATGGGTGGTCAGTGGGGTGTGGCCAGCAAGGTCCATTATGTGTGGGCCTGCCCCCAGGCCCTCCTGCCCCCTGAGGCTGTCCCAAAGGGTCCCAGGGCTCCTGGCCTGGACTGTCAAGGCCTCAGCTCCAGGGCCCACAGTGAGGCCAGGGTCACCCAGGGAGCAGCGTGTGACAGGGGACCTCCCGGCCTGTTTCCTTCTCTGAGCAGGGCTGAGGCTGCAGGGTGTGGCTGGTAACTGGCATCTCCACCAGCGCCTTCTGCCTAGGAGGCCTCGAGGGGAGCTGGGGCCTAGATGCGTGCAGGTGCTGGCCCAGGTCAGGCAAGGGCAGGGAAGGGCAGTGCTGATGGGCTCCCTGGTCCTGCTGCTGCTGGCCAGGGCCACCTTCCCCACGGCAGGACCTGGGAGAGCATGTGACTCAGAGTCTGTTCTGAATGATACAGATAGCCCAGGCCTGGGTGTGCTGAGTCGCCGCTCTCTGCAGGTGGTGGCTGGGGTGAGCTCCTGGGTTCCTGGGGGTCCCCGCTGGTGCTCTTTCTCCTTCCTCTCTGCACAGGTGGGGGCGAGTGCTCTGTCCACCAGCTGGGAGTAGGTGTCCTACTGGCCCAGCCTTATAGGCTACTCTTGCAGCCTGTGTCCCCCCTTGGGGTGGCTAGGGGGAGCAGCTGGACTGACAGAGCCCGGGAGGTCCCTGCAACCCTCCACTGCCCAGGCTTGGTCAGCCGCACCTCATTACTTGGGAGCCCATGGTCAGGTGGTCCAGCAGCCCTCCCTCCCAGTGGCCTCCCCCATGGTGACTGCTGGGTTCTTTGACAGACCTTTGGCTTGCCCCTCTTCAAGCACAAGCACCTGGGTCAGAAGGCAGGGGGTGCCCTGCCTGTGCCCTCCATGTCCTGTGGGCACCAGCACAGCCAGCCCACCTCCCTGCTGTGGGTCATCCTCTCTCTGACCCACGGTCTCCTGCTGGGTCTGCAAGGTCTTGGGAGCCAGGGTGCTGCACTCCAGGTGGACGGGCCTCTCTTTTGTGGTTCGTCTCCCAGCACTTGCTGAGCACCTGTGTGTGCCAGGTCTGTCTGAGACCACAGGAAGCAGCTGGGGAAGAAGCACCCTGCCCTCCAGCTCCCTGGTGGTGCCACCCAGGGCCCAAGGTTTCCACAGGACACAGCGACTAGCCCTCACTGCACCCCGCAGTAGGTGCTATTGTTACCTCCAGTCGTGTTTCAGATGAGGAGGCTGAGACCTGGAGAAGCCAGGCACTTTCCCTGGGCCCTGGCCAGCCTGCAGGCCCATGCTCTAGCTCCTGTCTCACCAAGACTGGGGGCTGCTCTTGGGGTCCAACAGGTGTGCTGGCCCTCCTTGCAGCAGATCCCAGGGTGCTCACCTCTGCCTTCCTGTAGCTCAGATTTCTTGGTCACCTGGAATCGATTCTTTAAAACAGAGGCTTGATTTGCTGATGTCTCTTAGGACGATGCTGTTTAGACCCTCTGGCGATGCCTGTCCTTTGTCCTGGGGCCACCTGGCAGCAGTTGGTGCTGCGCGGGTGTTTCATGGGGGAGTCTGTATGGTGGGGAAGGGGAAAGGGGGTTGTTCCCAGCAGGTGCTGTCTGATGCCCTGTCGCCACCTGGGGCCGTGATCTTTGTGGGACGTGCGCCCTCTGCCACCTGGCCAGTTTATCTGGCGGTTGGTGCTCCTGGTTTCCTGCCTCTCCCTGGGTTTGGGTGACTGGACACCACAGGAATTGAGAGAACCGCGCACAGGTGGGACTGGCTGGCTCAGGTCTTGCTGGTGTTCCTTCCCCATGGTGTGACCTGGGCCAACTTGGGGGATGGGGATCCATGATGTGCCCGGCGGGTCCTATGCCCAGGGCCCCTTGCTTCCCCACTTCCTGCTCTCATGTGGTCTGTGGTTTCCCTGCTGGACACGTGCCTGTCTTGCTGTGGAGGTGGTTGGGTGTCTGTGGCCCTGGCAGTGGCTCAGCTGCGTCCTGTTTTGACGGGCATCTTCCACCAGCGCTTCCTCAGGGTGCCCGGTGCCCCTCCACATGGTGAGTTCCCCCATGTGCCTGCTCTTGGCACAGGAGGACGCCAGGGTGGCCCCGCATTTCCATCAGCACCAGGGACATCCTGGGGTCGTTGTTTGGTGGATGGGGGCACCTGCAGAAGCCATTGCAAGTCAGGATGCTCTCGCTTCTTTCTCTGAAGTCCTGTAGGAGGTTTGCCTCATTCCAAGGATCCAGAAATTTCCTTGTGATGTGGCTCAGTTTTCCTTCCAGAATTCAAACTCCCCTTTAATAGGAAGACGCACTCTTTCAGGAACCTGGGATGACCGTGCTCTGCCCTGGTGGCCTCTGCCCGCTCTGAGTGCTGGGAGACCCCGTGAGGGTCTGACCACGAGGCTTGCTCCCAGGCTGGTCTGTGGGGGGTGCTTCTGTGCTCAGGAGAACTTCCATTTTCTGTGCCTTGCCTCTTCCAAAAGTCGGCCCTTGGCTTCCACTTGGTCCTCCTCCGTGGGAGCAGCCTCGGCACCTCGTCCTCACGTCTCCCGAGGAGACTGCAGTATGAGAGCTTGTCCTCCTTCCCCGGGGAAGGGCAGGGCACCAAAGGCCTCCTGGAGGACAGTGCTTATGGGATGCCCTAGAGGGAAGAAGGCTGGCCAGGCGAGACGGAGAAGGCCACCAAGACCCTGCAGGCCACGGTGGCTTCAGCTTCTCCTTCGGTATGCACAGAGCCCTCCAGCCTGGCACTGCCTGGCCCCAGAGGACTGCAATCCCAGGAGTGGAGGGGACATTTGCTGCAGGTAGTGGGGCCACGGAGGGCCAGGCAGAGCGGCAGGGCAGCACTGTTGGAGAGGACCGGGCAACTCCAGGCCCCGAGACGGCCAGGCCTCTCCTCCTCCTGCCAGGAGTTGAGAAGCAGGTAGAGGTGGAGTGCCATCCAGGGTGTCTGCGGGGCAGGCACTGAGGTGACAGTCACAGCCCACAGTCTGTGGTCAGCTCCCGCCTCCTGCCCTGTGTGTGTGTGTGTGTGTGTGTGTGTGTGTGTGTGTGCACGCTCATGCACGCTTTGCCCTTCTCTCCCTTTGCAGAGTCCTGCTGGTGCCTCCTTTAGTCAAGCATCTGCTCTGCACCCTAGCTGTTGACACTTTCCCTACCTGCTCGACTTCTCTGATTCATTTTGACTTTTTTCACATTCAGTGCAAAATAGATGGACAATGTATGTTGGAGAGATGGATGGGTGGATGTTTACATGGAGGTGTGGTTGGATGGATGGATGATAGATGGGTGCATGGATGAGTTTGCATGTGTGGAAGGATGGATGGAGGATGGAGGATGGGAGGGAGGGAGGGAAGGATGGAGGGAGGGAGGGTGGGAGGGAGGGAAAGATGGAGGAGGGATATGTGGTTGCATGTGTCGAGGGATGGATGGAGGGGGGATGGATGGAGGGAGGGAGGGAGGAATGGAGGGAGGGATGGAGGGAGGAAAAAGGGATGGATGGAGGGAGGGAGAGATGGAGGGAGAGATGGAGGGGGAAGGAGGGATGGAGGGAGGAATGGAGAGAGGGTTGGAGGGAGGGATGGAGGATGGAGGGAAGGATGGAGGAAGGGATGGATGGAGGGAGGGAGGGATGGAGGGGGGAGGGATGGATGGAGGGAAGGAGGGAGGGAGGGGGGAGGGAAGGAGGGATGGAGGGAGGGAAGGAGGGATGGAGGGAGGGATGGAGGGAGGGAAGGAGGGAGGGAGGGAGGGAGAGAAGGAGGGAGGGAGGGGGGAGGGAAGGAGGGATGGAAGGAGGAATGGAGGGAGGGATGGAGGGGGGAGGGAGGGATGGAATGAGGGAGGGAAAGAAGGAGGGAGGGAAAGAAGGAGGGAGGGAGGGAGGGAGGGGGGAGGGAAGGAGGAATGGAGGGAGGAATGGAGGGAGGGAAGGAGGGATGGAGGGAGGGAAGGAGGGATGGAGGGAGGAATGGAGGGAGGAATGGAGGGAGGAAAGGAGGAATGGAGGGAGGGAAGGAGGGATGGAGGGAGGGAGGGAGGGAGGGCTAGCTGCATGGACCTGTGGTGGCATGTGGGGAAGGATGGATGGGTGGTGGGTGAGCGGATGGGAAGGAGCAGGCAGGTGTACAGCCTCAGTGGGGGCTCAGCGGGGGGTGGATGGAGGGCTTTATGACAAAGCTCCTCCTCCTTAAGCCCTGTCCCACTTTCTGGAGACTCTTCATTGTCGTCTCATCTTTGGTTGTTCCCTGGGATATAGAGTTGAGCAGGACCCTTGCAGCTTCTTTGTGCCCATGATCTGGTGGGGGACAGGGGATTGAAGGTGCCCTCTCGGTCCAGCTGCTGCTGTGAGCTCCTTCCACCACCCCTCCCGGGCCAGGCAGGCAGAGGCGGAGCGAGCTGCGTGCAGGATGCTGCCCTCGGCTCAGGTGGTGTTTCGGTGCAGGAGGCAGACTTGAGCCCAGATGTTTCACATTTGTTGCAGAGAATGCCGTCCATGTCGGGAGACGTGGCCGGGGTCAGGGTGACATCGAGGGGGCCAGGCTCTCGGTCAGGAAGACTAATGAACCTGCCTGAGCCTGGGCCCCGCGGGCACATGAAGCAAACCCACCACTGGTGGGAGACAGCCCCTGCCATTTCTGGCTTTTCATGGATGATACTGTATTTCCCCTGGGAGAGCTGGCTCGGCTCATATATCAAAAGCTGATGTAATTATTTCCTCCCACTGAGGAAGGCTTCCATTTAGCTCTCTCCAACCCCCCCCCCCCTTATTAATTATCTAATTACAACCACATTCTCCAAAAGAGAGCAGCCTTTGACTTTCTGCCCAGGACCACTTAAAAAGGCTTAGATATTTGGAGTGCTCTGAACTTGAAAAAAAGAAGTGTGTGTGTGTGTGTGTGTGTGCGCGCGCGCGCACACACACACGTGTGCACTAAGTGTGCATATGTGCATGTGTGTTTGCATGTGCAAGTGTGTGTGCGAGTGTGTGTCTGTGCACATGAGTTTTAGGGAAAACCTCTCAGCCTTGTCAGACCTCTGTCTTGATTCAGTGGGGAAACGGCACCTGGGAGCCTGTGAAAGTCCCCAGCAGAGCTCAGGCCCCCTAGAAGGACAAGGCCATAACTCTGGATCATGGTACAGTGACCTGGAAGGGTGTGTGCTGACACTCAGCAACACGTGGCAGTCGGACATGACCTTGGCCACAGCCACAGCCTGGGGCGGGTGCTGGGTGGGCTGGGCGCCAGGGCTTCGGCCTTCACCTGAAGCACATTCCCATCGCGCTCGCGGGTCCCTGCACAGCTGTGCCAGGGCGCCCCTCCTGCCCACTGTGCTCCTCACACTGTGGCTCGCACTGGGCCTACGGCAGCTCACCCGCTGAAGTCTGGGAGGCGGTCAGTCCGTCATCTTGCCAGCACATCTTCAGGGAGCAGGGGGCGGGTGCAGGTGAAGGCCTCAGGGTCCCGGATTCCGGGTCGGCCCTCTGCCTGGGTCCCCTCTCCTTGGGGCCCACCATTCCGTCACAAGCACACTCAAAGCAGACCTGCTGTGGAGCGCAGGCGTTGTGTCTGTGTGTGCACATGTGTGTATGGTGGGTGTGGAGCGTGTGATATGGCCTTGTCCCTGGCTGGTTTCCCACCTGCTGCCCATGCAGCTGGGGAGAGAGGCTCCTGCAGCTCCCCAGAGGGTTCTCACCAGGACGCTCAGGGACCCGCGGGCATGAAGCCAGTCAGGCCCTGCCCACTGCAACTGGCCCTGTGCGTGTTTAGAGACCAGTTGTGGCATGAGGGGACTTTGCGGTGCTGGAAGAGTTGGGTGTGCTGGTGACAGTCGGGGTGCAAGAATCCGCACATGTGATGGAACTGCCTAGAGCCCCCCCACCTCTCACACACACACACCAGGCACACGATAAGCTCTTGGACAGCACCGACGGGACCTCCTGGTTGTGCCTGTGGCAGGTGCACGTGATGGTGCCGTCAGGGCAGCTGTGAGCCGCATCTGCCTCTCCTGTCCTGTCCCCACCCCTTCTCCTGCATGTGGGATCATTTCGACAGTACACTAGCGCTGTCCCATTTCTCTGTGTCCTCATCCCCTGACCCCAGCCCTGGAAGCCCATCACTACCAGAAGTGCCAGCCGCTGCCTCCAGGCTGCCCAGTGTGTCCACCCAGAGTAGCCCTTTCCCACGCGCAGCCAGCTGAGGGAGGCTTGTGGAGCCCGAGGGCTGCAGCAGCCCCAAGAGTCCGGTGGGGGTCAGTCTTTAGGGGGTCTGGGAGCTCTGGAATGGCCTGGACCGTGGGGGCAGCAGGGTGTTGGAAGGGGCCACCTGTTAAGTTTCATCCAGAGGAGGCCTGAGGCAGGACAGCCAGGTCTCCGAGGGCTCCCCAGGACGCAGGACGCTGAGCAGGGCCCCAGTAGTTCACCCCTCTCTCTGTCTTCCAGACCCACCTGCATGTCTGAGGCCCAGCGGAACTGGGGGGTCCACACCTGCGGCTTCTGAAACCTGGACAGCACCGTGGCGGCCCCTGCGCTCCAGCGGTGTGCAGAGGGGGACAGCAGCAGGGGCAAGGCCGGAGCCCCTCCTCCCAGAGACACCCCCCCCCCCGCACGGGAGGCCACTCCGCCCTCCTGCCGCGACCTCTGACTTGTCATCTCGTCACCATCTGGAACTTTCTTCTGGGTTTTGTTTTGGGGGTGGACTTATTCTTTCTGGAAATCTCTAGATTCAGGAATGAGCTTATGAGTACCTGGATTTTGATTTGTATTTCTCTCTAAGTGCCTTTTTTAATGTATATTTTTTTAATAAAACAGAAATGCATTCTCATACAATCTGTTTAAACTGGACCAAGGCTCTCAGAAAAGGAACCTCAAGTTGCCTCCGACCCCCGCCCTCTGCGCAACCTTCAGGAAGCCCCGAGCCCTTCTCACATCTCTGCCCTGCTCCGTGACTTGCTCAGCTAGCCATTTTTATATTCCCCGTTTCAGTGTATATGTTGCTTATTTGTTTATTTATTGAGATATTTTTACAGCCTAAGTGACTGCACTGTGCTGTGTATACTGCTCCCCGCCAGGAACAATAAAGATGCCACACAGCCCTGGTCTCTGCCTCTCTTCTTGCAGCTCAAGGGACGGCCTGAGAAAGCCGGTCACAGAAACGACCGCTGCTCCACCCTAAAGGGAATGAGAGAGGATGGGAGAAGTCTATGCTGTACGAGCCATAGAAATTTCTAGAAGCTACCAACTCTAGTGTGGTTGTGAGTGTCAACAGACCCGGGCCCGGCAGCAGTGGTCAACCACTTTCCACCTCTGTGACAAAGTACCTGAAATCCACCCGGAAGAAGGAAACTCATTTCGGCTCACGGTTCCAGAGTTTCAGGCCACGGTCGGCCAGCTCCATGGCTTTGAGCCTGCGATGAGGCAGGACACCAGGGCGGGAGCCGTGTGATGCAGCCCAGAGGCACCTCATGGTGACTGGGAAGCAGAGAAGGAGAGGGCAGGGAGGGGCCGTCCCTGTCCCCCCTTGGGGGCACACCCAGGATGCCCATTCCTCCCCCAGAGCCCCCTCCTGGGGGCTCCCACCTCCCGTGGCCCTGAGGCTGTGGACCCCTTCAACACCTGGCCTCTGGGGCATAGTCAGGATTCCGCCCACCACGGGGTGAGGTCCCCAGCCCAGCCACAGGGCCTATCCCGGCTGCGCTCCCAGCAGCCACAGCAGCAAGACACCAGCACTCCCTGGCCACTCCTGCTCTTCATTTCCACTCTCTGAGGTCAGCACCGGCCAGCGCCTACCCCCACAGCCTTCCCCACGTCTCCGAGTCCACCCTCCCCAGACGGTGCCCCAGCCTTTCTGCCCCCTTCTCCAGGTGGGTCATGGTGTCTTTAAACACATCCACCCTCTGTCGACCCCAAGGACCGCGGGCACTGCCCAGCTCTCCAGAGCTGTACAGGTACCAGGTGGTTAGGCGTGGAGTATCTGCAGCGCAGGCCAGGAAGGTGCCTGCCGGGCGTCTCACCAGGTCACCGTCCGAAGCCAGGAAGGAGAATCTAGTTGGGGTCTGGTCCAGGTGGCCTCTCTATGAGAGGGACAAGGAGTCCCACACCCTGCCTGCTGGCCAGGTGACTCTGTCCATACCTGTGGGCAGCAGTGGGGAGTGCAGCTGGCCCCCAGGGTGGGGGCTTCCAACTCTGGCATTACACATCCCCTGGTCACCATCCTGAGCCATCAGAAGTGTGTCTTCTGGATGACACCTAGTGCCAGGGTCTGCTGGGCAGGACTGCCCACAGACCAGAGGACACACAGACCCCAAGTAACTCCCAGATAGCAACCTTGGGAGTGAGGGTCTCTGGCGGGACCATAGTGGCCTGCAGCCCCACCCACCCCTGCTCCCAGATCTGCCAGAGGGCAGGAGCCCCAGAACCTGAGCCCAACTTGTGTCACTTGGCTTGCTCCTGATAGCGACCATGGGACAGCACAGCTTCCTTGGAGAGGGGTCCTGAGCACCTGTCGGGGGCTGATGCCTGCAGCCTGACCCCCTGTGTCCCCTGCACTGTGACCAACAGCATAGACCTCTGGGTGCACACCCATGCATTCACACATGTGTGCACACACCTCACACACATGTATGTACATATGTGTGTACACGCCTCACACACCCATGTTTGCACACATGTATGCACATACCCATGTACACACATGCCTCTCATACCCATGCACACACGTGTTGCACATGCCTCACACACCTGTGCATGCACACACCTGTGCATGCACACACCTCTACATACGTGTGCACCGTGTGCACATGCACATGCAGCAGGAGGCTTGTGCACATATGCTCATATCATGTCCACTCACTCCACAGCACAAGCATGAACACACATGAACATGCAGCCAGCTCACATACAGACACATGCACACCCGGTGCACACACCTGAACCCTTGGAGGGGCTCTAGGGAGATGAAGAGGGAATCTAGCCCTGCAGTCCTACGGAGCCTCGGGAGGATCCCAGTGTTGGATGGCCATGAAGCCTGAAAGGCCTCTCCCCTAGTGACCCCAGACAGACCTCTGGTCAGCTAGGACAGAACGTAGAGATGGGAGGGTGGGACTCCCACGGTGGCTTCCCCACTCCAGAGCCCACACTGCCCCAGCCTGAGCCCTGCCTGGCCTGCCTGCTGAGTGACCACGTCTCACATAAGGCCTGGCCCTGGGAGCCACCCACACCAGGGGCTGGTCAGGGGACACCCATGGGGGTGAGTGGACACCCTAGGCCACCTGGGAGGGTCAGGAGTGGAGTCCACTGGGCCTCAGAGTCCAAGAAGAGACCTGAGAGGGCATACCCAGTCTGGGGCACCCTCCACCTCCCAGCCCCCATTCCCAGCCAGACAGGAGTCCAGTCCTGGGCAGCCCCTCAGACTGTCCCTGCTCACAGCCTCCCAGAGGTGGCCTCTCTGGGCCTGCAGGCTGCGCCCTGCCTGCTGCCGCACACCCAGTCAGCACAGGAGGGCCTCGCTGTCCCCAGGCCTCCCAGGGTCTCTCCCAAGGCCCTAGCTCAAACTCTGGGAGTCCCTGGAGATGTGCAGGGTCACATGGAGATGTGCAGCCGTGACCACTGGATTCCTGTCCTCTTCCCACCCATCCACATCCTAGATGAGGACCCTGAAGGACAGGCGCTCTGTTAGGGGGGTGTGCACGCTCCCAGGGCTCCGTGTATGTCCGAGTGTGCTGTGCCCCGCTGTCGGCTCCCGGGGTGCAGCTCCCGTGTGCTGGCGGCTCGGGCCCCAGCAGATGTGTGTCCGGGAGGTCACTGCTCCATGATGACCCCTGCTTTAAAGCCCTGTGGCTGCTCTCCAGGGCAGTTAGCAGCCTGTCAGCCATGGCTTGAGGACAGACCTGGAACAGGCCACGGGGCAAACATGCCCAGGACATGGCTCGGCTGTGGCCTGAGTCCCTGGAGCTCTGTATGGAAAGCCTGCCTCAAACACCCCACCTCACACCTGGGTTCAGGGAGAGTCCAGAGAAGCCCTGAGAGCAAAGAGCTGGTGGGGCACCAGGCAGAACCAGGCCGCCATGCCGAGCGGGGACCTGTGGGGACAGTGGGCACTGGCAGACCCCCACCCTGGGCCCAGTCACACTAGCGTTGCAAACAGCCAAAGGGCCCTGGCCCAGAGCAGGAGGGACTTGGGCTTGGATTCCATTCAGGGGCAGGACCACACTGGGGGACGTCCCTGTAGGATCAAGGCCCAGACACTGCCTCGGGCAGGAGCGCTGGCCAAAGCCAACAAGACCAGATGAAGAAGTTCAGCTCTTTGCTTTCAAAAGCAACTGCACAGGCAGGGAGACATCCAGGGCCTCTCTGCCTGCACTCCCCCTCCGAGGGGGACAGGAACCTCGCGAGGCTGATGAGCCCAGGGAGGCCCAGCATGTCCACAGGGCGTGGCCAGAGAAAGACCAGCGTGTGCCTGGAGCTGCCAGGCCCTCTGCAGGACGTGCTTGACCCTGAGAGGCAGGTTGCGATCTGGTTGCGCAGCCTTGAGCACCCAGAGTGGGTAGGTAGCCTCCCGGAGGACGAGGCCATCTCTAAAGGAATGGGCAGAGCCAGGATGCTGGCTCTGGAAAGGGAGGCCCAGGAAGAGCCTGCACTATCCCACACTGCCCACGCCACATGCAGTCTGCATTTAGTCCCCCCCCTCCTCTGTGGTCTCCAGAGAGGACGTGTCCGTGGTAGAGACCGCGCCGGTGGACACTCCACTCGTCACCACAGCATGAACTTGCCCACAGCAGCCATGCGTGGAGGCCGAGCATGGACCTGGGGGCTCTGGCTGCTCAGCTGCCTCCAAGCCACAGACCCAAATGAGGGCATTGCGTTCTCTGCAGTCAGGGCCATTGGCAAGAGGGGGACCTGAACCGCCTCTGGTCAGAAAGAAAGAGCAGGACATGGCCCTGCCCAGGCCCCATGCACCCTGGACCCTGCTGAGTTTCACCCTCACTTCTGGCTGCCACACAGGCCCTGAGCGTGGGGTCAGATGAGTCTGGCTATTATAGAGCCCAGGGCCCTCTGTGCATGAGGCACCATTTCACTGCCCACCACCCTGGCCATCTGCGCTGCAGGAGCCACAGCCGGGCAAGCGAAGGCGTGGCGCACACACCGCCGTGGACAGTCCTGTGGAACTGAGTGCTAGCCCCTGGGTGCACCAATGCACAGATCTCAGGACCCAGGAGGCAGACAGACCCCTGACCACAGCCAGCAGGAAGACTGCCCGTGTCCTTGACCAGAAGGAAGCCTAGCCCCAGGGGAGGTCCCCTGCCCCAGATTTCCATGCTGCCCGCTCCTGGTGCCTGCACCCTGTGGCCTTGGCCTCCCCAGGACTAGGACCAGCTCCTGTCTCTGCACACACTGCTGCTGACTGACAGGTGGCTCCATGCTCACTGGGGAACTCCTCTTCCTGGCCTGGCTGGACTTGGGGGTGACCTCTGCCTGCTCCCTCCGAGACTGCGCAGATGGGTCCGAGGCAGGTGTCCTCGACTGGCTGATTCAGGACACAGGACCCAAGAAAGGGAGCAATGAGGACACCCCAAAAGAAAAGGGGGGCTGGGAGGGGCTGCTGGGGGACTTTGGCCAGGAACCATGAAGGTCGGGTCGGCCCCCAGGGTATCCAGGAATCAGGAGTGGAGGGGGCAGGGCGGGGCACTCTGTTCATTAAACTACTTTGCAGGACACCAGGGCCCCGTGGGCATGCCTGTCAGTCAGTGTCCCTAACCCTTGGTGGCTTCGTGCTGGAACTTGGCCCTGCACAGGGACCTCATCTGCAGAGTCTCTGCAGATGTCACTCAGTCAAGAAGCTCAGGAAGAGTGCACCTCACTCTAAAGCCCAGTGACAGCCAAACTTCTGAGAGAAAGGCAGAAGGGGACTGGAGAGGAGGCCCTGTGGGGACGCCGTCAGAGGAGCCACACCAGAGCTGGGGAGACAGGATCGGATCCTCCCACGCAGTCCTCAGGTCAGCTGCCCTGTGGGCCCCGGACCTTGGCATTTCTGCTATTTGGGGCACCTGTGGCTGGTGGACGGTGGCAGGAAGCCAGGGCAGCCTCCTGCACTGACGGTGGCCATGAGGTGTGAGGTGACAGGAAAGATTCCAGACAGGACGTGAGAGGCGAGCACAGGGC
>NC_138192.1:134767896-134781016 GCF_964194105.1 Spermophilus citellus
TGAGGAGCCTGGAGGGTTACCCTGGGGGAGGGAAGGGCCAGAAGGGGCTGGGAGTGGACCCCGAGAGATGGGCTTGCATCTGGGTGCCCTTTGTAGACCTCCTGGGGCACTATTAGCAGCTGCCGCTGATGCAGATGGAGGAGATGCTCTAGGGCTCTCAGGTCCCACTGCATTACTGATCGGCTGGATCGAACTTCTCCTGAGGGCTCTGAACCTCCGGTCTCTGCAGGGAGGTGAGTATGTGGTCCTTGTTGTTTATGTACGTTGGGCTGGAGTCCCATCTGCTCACAACACAAAACAGTCAACACTTCACCAGAAACAGAAATGAGATCACTGCTAAAAATGCCGACGCTTGCGGAACGAAGGAGAATAAAAGACCTTTCGTGGCATATCCACGCCATCCTCCTAGCCCACCAGCAAGCTGCAACCTGCAGCCAGGTGTAACATTCTGGGAGTCCAGGTGAGTGGGGCCCTGGGGGTCACTCTGGAAGGCCTTGGGGCATCCCTGTAAAGAACAGAGAGGTAGTTTTGTGATCTGACAAACACAGCAAAACAGCAGAAGCAATAGCCACTGTTTCCCCCCATCCCCTGACCTGGAAAGACGGGGTCCTGGAAACCAGCCCTCGGGGCCGCTGGGGGTAGATGGCGTCTGTGACCTCGGATGAGTGACCCTGCGCTCACGGTGTTCACGGGGCGGTGTGGATGCTCCACCTTCTCAATGTGAAGAGAGCTGTTTGGACAGGGTGCCGTGGCTGGGTCGGGTGAGATGCCAGCCCCTCGCTCCTGCCCACACGGCAAGCCGTCCTGCCTGTTCTGTGTGGGTTTAGAGCAGACTCTGCACACAGAGCCTCTGCCCCGTGCTTCCCAGCCTTGCTCCTTCAAAACTGGCTGCTTTGATTTTGTCCTGACGTTGAAACGCTTGGTTTTGATGCCAAGATGAACAAACGCGAGTCTTTATCGTGTTGGAATTGACCCAACAACTCACAGATTAAAAGGAAACAAAGAACAAGCCAGTGGGCTGGAACGCTGCACGTTCTGTGGGTCAGACGGTCCTGCTGACCTCACGGGCCCAGGGCCTCCCATCGTCCATTTTGGGGAGTTGAAAACCAAACGGGAACTGCCAGCCCGCATGTCTGTGCCTGCGGTGTGGACAGTCTCTGGCCCCTGCTCAGCAGCCCTCTCCATCCCTGCCCCTCAGCTGCCGGGGTGAGGGAGATGCTAACTTAGGTGGCCATGCAGGGTCCCCCTGGACTTGGGAACAAGGCTGACCTCATGCTCTGAGAGCTGAGGACAAAAGGAGAGACCTCTGTGGAGCTAGAGCGGGGGCCAGGAGGAGGCAGGGCCCAGCTGGAGAGCAGCCAACAGGGCAGTGGAGGTGACCAGGCTGTTCCGAGAGCTCCTGGGAGAGAGGTCATGTGACCCTGGATGGCCTCTGCTCCCACACCGGTCAGCCTGTAGTGCATGGCTGTCTGCCCATTTTGTAACTATGGCAGAATATCCAGGACCAGGTAATTCATAGAAAACAGCAGTTCATTTGGCTCACAGGACAGGAGGCTGGGAAGTCCTGGCTCTGGTGTCTGGTCCACACCTGGTCAGGGCGGCCTTCCTGGGGGGTGACGTGGCTCTCCACATGACGGGGTGACGGAGGTCAGGCCTCTCCTCCTGTTCTTACGAAGCCACCACAGCCATCCCAGAGCCCACCCCATGGCTTCGTCCAGTCCATCACAGAGCCCACCCCATGGCTTCGTCCAGTCCATCCCAGAGCCCACCCCGTGGCCTCGTCCAGTCCTAGTCACCTCCAAAGAACACTCCTCCAGAAACCACTGACATGCATTTGGGGGGAGCACCCAAACCATAAGCAATGGCTATGTCCAGATGTGGGCAGGGTCTCTCACAGCCCCCTGACCCACCTCTTTTTTTTTTTTTTTTTAAAGAGAGTGAGAGAGGAGAGAGAGAGAATTTTTTAATATTTATTTTTTACTTCTCGGCAGACACAACATCTTTGTTGGTATGTGGTGCTGAGGATCGAACCCGGGCCGCACGCATGCCAGGTGAGCATGCTACCGCTTGAGCCGCATCCCCAGCCCCTGACCCACCTCTTTGCTTCAGTTGTTGTGAGCAGCGAGCAGTGTGCAGCGTGTCCTGGTTGTACCTCACGCAGTGTCCAGTAGTTCTCACCCTCTGCCAGGCGCCCTGGCCACGCGTCATGGGCTTCACCCACCAGTTCTGGGCACAGCCACAGGCGAGAGTGCCAGAGGGTTCATGGGCCCTGGAGCAACTCGTTGACGATGAATATGCCTCTTTCACGTTCTAGAGAGTAAGGCACTTGTGAGCCCACTCTCCACGACTGCTCAGAAGGCCCTCGGCAAAACGGCCCCTCTGTCCACCATGGTGACCCGCTCAGCAGTGGACCTTGGATTATCTTTCCCTGCTTCCCTCTGCACTTGACAGTGCTAATCCTTTATTCCCTTATTCCAAAGTGAGCTGTACATATAAAAACTTTGTCTCAGACTCTGTCCTGAGGGAGAATAAAGCAAAGTGTTTGAAACTTTTATTTCCACAAACATGGCAAACACTTCCTGAAAACAAATAAAAACTCTGAAAAAAAAATAGATCTTCTTTTAAAAAAGTGAAGAGCAAATGAAATAGTAAGAAATCAACTGGATGAAATATAAAGACAAATGGGTTCAAGAGAAAAAACAAAGTATGTGCCACAAGGGCATTTGAAGGTCCAGCAAATGTGAACTGCAGCAGCTTTGACAGGTCCCTGCAGGGTACAGAGACTCTCAAGACAGAAAGTCTAATAGGAGACTTGCTACGCATTGAGCTGAGATCAAAGTTCCCCACCACATTCCTTTGCCACACTCGGGATTTTAAGGAGCAGACCATAGTGCTGAGCAGGCTACAGAAGAAAACTCACCTGTGAGAAGTTCTAAACACCAGACAATCTAATTCAGGTTGGTACACAAAATTTGCATCACTTCAGTGAAAACAAAACAAAAATGGAATTCTAAAAAATGTTCAAATAACCCACAAAAACAAAAAAAGAAAAAGAAAAGAAAAAGGAACATTGAAATCCTAATTCATTAATAATCACATTAAATGTAAATGGTCTAAATTACCAATTAAAACAGAAATTACCATGTTGAGATTTAAAAACAAACAAGCAAACGAACATGACCCAACTATATAGCTATCTTAAATATGTATACAACAAACTACAGAGTTCCAAAATATGTGAAGCAAAAGCTAATTGAACTTATAAAATAAATAGACAAATTCACAATTTTAGTTGAGAATTTCAGGCTCCCAATCAATAATTGATATGACAACTAGACAAAATAACATCAAAGATGTAGAAGAGCTCAAGTACCATCAGGCAATAGGATCCCATCAACATTGGAACAGTCTACCCAATAACAGCAAAATACATATTTTTAATTATTTTTCATTGGTGCGACATAATTGCACATAATGGTAGAATTTGTTGTTACCGATTCATAGATGTATACAAAATAAACATTTTTTGAAGTTCCAATAGAACATATGTCAATGTGTACTACATCATGGGCCATAAAACAAACTCAACAAATAAAAAAAATTACATAAGGTATGTTCTCTAGTCATAACAGAATCTAGACATCAATGATAGATCATGGAAAAACACAAAGTTCAAAAACTAAAATAAGACACACATGGATCAGAGGGGAGGAGTAGGAGGGATAGGAAGGGCAGCAGAATAGAATAGACAATATGACTGATGTACGTACATTCCATGTATGTATTATATGTCAAAATACATTCTGCTGCCATGTATGACTAAAAAAAATAAAAATAAATCGTATGGTTAAAAAAAAGACACACATGGATCAAAGAGGAAATAGCAGGAAAATAAAACTACATGAACCAAGAGAAAATGAAAATACAACATATCACATTTTGTAGATGTCGCGAGCAGCTCCCGAAGCTGGAGCGGGCCTTGGTCTCGGAGGTCAACCGCAGGCGAGTCCCCGGCCGTGTCCTACCCGGACCAGAATCCCCGGCGACACGAACACACCACACCGACTCACGGAGATGTCTTTCCAATGCTTCGTTTATTCTCACAGCAGTCCTCACACAGCAGCAGCGGAGCAGAGACCGGACGGACCAATCAGGCGGCTGGTGTCAGTGCCTGACCTGAGAGGTGCTGCCTGTCCTCCGTGCCTTATATTTATACTAAGCCTAACTTGTTTACATCTTATTGGGGTTTTTCCCTTACATCATTTGTTTTTCACTACCTTATCCATACCTAACACACTTCGCACTCATCACTATCTTATCTATACCTAACACACTGCACACTTGTAGCACAACATCAAAACATGTTTACCTAAAGTTAATATTATCTATACCTAACACACTGCACACTTGTAGCACAACATCAAAACATGTTTACCTAAAGTTAATATTCACTCCATACAATACCTAATTAATACTTATTTAACTACTATTCACTCCATACAGTAGAACACAGTTACAGCTGTGCTGAGAGGGAATTTATAACACTAAGTGCATATATTAAGAAAAGGAGAGTCTCATTTCGATAATTTAAGCTACATCTGAAGAATCTAAAAAAGAAGAGAAAAAGTAAACAGAGGAAATAGAATAATAAGGATAAGAACCGGTAGAATGAAATGGAAAACAGAAAAGCAATAGAGGAAATCAGTGAGACACAGGGTAGTGCTCAGAAAAAAATCAATAAAATTGAGAAGCTTTTGTAATACTAACAAAGAAAAAGAGAAGATAAAAATTACTAATTTCAGTGATGAAATGGGGGTATAAGTACAAGTCCTACAGTTGGCAAAAAGATCATAAGGAAACCCTGTGACAACTCTCCATAAATTTATTGACCTGGATGAAATGAACCAATTCCAAAACAAACAAACAAAACAAATACACCATAACTCACCTAATATAAAATAAATATCTTGACTAGCCTATAAAAATTAGGGGAATTAAATCCATAATTCAAAAATATTCCCCTAAATAAAGACAGAAATATTCTGACATAGATGATTTCACTGAGGAATTCTACTAAATGTTTAAGTAGCAATCAATACCAATTCCATAAAATCTTTTCCCCACCCCTCCAAAAATACAACAGGACTGAATAATTCATTTTATGAAGATAGCATTGCCCTGATACTAAATAAAACAAAGATACAATAAAAAAGAAAACTAAAGACCAATATTTCTCACAAATGTATATAGATGAAAAAGTCCTTAACAAAATATTGGCAAATAATATTCACTTATATGTGAAAAAGAATCGTACCCTGTATCCAAGTAAAATCTATTCCAAGATGCAATTCTGTCTTGAGATTTAAAATCAATTACTATAAGCCACTATATTAAAAGGCTAAAGCTGAAAATCAATTGACCTATCAAACGATGCACAAAGAACACTGGAGAATACTCAATACTCATTCGTAATAAAAATAGAACTCTTGGAAAATATGATGGTTTGGACGTAAGGTGTCCACCCAAAGCTCACAAGTGAGACAAGCTCACAAGTGAAGGTTCAGAGGGAAGCGATTGGGTTAGCAGAGCCTTAGCCCAATCAATGAATCAATCACCTGAGGGCAGGAAGGGTGTGGATGGAGAGGCGGGCATTGAAGGGCTGGCTTTGGGGCATAAATTTGTACCTGGCAAGTGGAGACCTCTCTCTCCTTCCTGATCGTTGTGTGGGCTGCTCCCTCTCCACACTCTTCACCCTGGAGGCCTGCCTCACCTCAGTCCCCAGGAGTGGAGCCTCTATCTACCGACTGAGACCTCCGAAACTGTGAGCCTCCAGAGAAACTTTTCCTCCTCTACCGTGGTGCTGGTCAGGTCTTTTAGTCACAGTGGCTACAACGTTGACTGAAACAGAGAATATGAAGAGTTGCTCAACTTGATAAAAAGCGATGAACAAAACCCGCATCCATTTTTGCACTTGATTTTAATAGAGGACGCTTCCTACTCAGGGCTGGGAATGAGGCAAGATTTCTGCTCTCTCTACTTCTACTTCTTATATTGCTGGAAGTCTCAGCCAGTGTAGTAAGTCAAGAAAAGGAAATAAATAAAATGCATATATACACTGGCAAGGAAAAATAAGACTGTTTCTGTTTGCAGAGGAAGTGGTTGTATACAATGAAAATCCAAAGGATTCTATAAAAATTTTCTAGAACAATGAATTTAGCAACTTTCCCAGATACAAGATAAATACAAAAATCAAGTGCATTTCTATGTGCAATACTAGGACTGGGGCTGGGGCTCAGTGGTAGCACACTTGCCTCGAATGTGTGAGGCACTGGGTTCGATTCTCAGCACCACATACAAATAAATAAAATAAAGGTCCATCAACAACTAAAAATATTTTTTAAAAATGCAATACTATTTACAATTTCTCAAAAAAATTGAAATTACTAGGTTTAAATCTAACAAAACATATACAGGAGTTATATACTAGAAATTACACTGTAGAGGAACGTGATCAAAGGAGATCCAAATCAACGAGGGTCATACCATGTTCATGGATTGAAAAGCTCAACAGAGTAAAAATGTCAGTTCTTCCTCAATAAATATACAGGTTTAAGACAATTCCAATAAAAACCCCAGCAAGATTTTCTTTTATATATAGACAATGTTATCCTAAAATTCATATGGAAAAGCAAAGCTACCAATAGCTAAAACATTTTACAAAAGAAGGGTAAAGTGGAAGAGATGGGTACAGCCAGTTGCAAGACTTGCTGTGTGACTGCAGCAGTCAAAACTGTGTGATCCTGGCAAGGGGCGGCCCCACAGACCAGTGGACAGGACAGAGAACAAACGCAGACTCCCACAAACCATGCCCAGCTGACTTTTCACCAAGGTGTGAACCCACTTCAAGGAGGAAAAGCTGCCTTTCACTGAAGTGGCACAGGTGGACCCAGGAGGCAGAGCCGGGCCACCACCTGTGTCCCCCTCCTCACAAACAGCTGCTCCAAATGGACCACGGACTTAGGTGGAAAGCTTAGATCTACAGTTTTTAGAGGGGAAAAGAGACAATCTTTAGCTTTAGAGCTGGGCAGAGGTCTTAGCTTGAGACTAACGAGGCGCTGTATCAAAGGAAAAATTGCTAATTGGACTTCGTGGGGACTTAAAAACTTTTGCTCTGTAAACCATGTTAAGAGGTTGAAAAAACAAATTACAGACTGGGAGGAAATATCTGCAACCACACGTCTGACAAAAGACTCGGGTTTAGAATATACGTAAAGAACGTTCCATACTCAACAGTATAAAAGAATCAGACAATTCAAATAGAAAAGGACGAAAGTGAGTGGCCATCTTACAGGGGAAAGTCTACAGAGTGCTGTTGAGTGTACGGAGCCATGCCAGCCTCATCAGCCACAAGGGAAAGGTTTGAACACAGCTGAGCTGTCCCCTCACTTGTCAGAGTACTGCTACCAGCAGGACAAGCCCCGGGGGTGGCGTGAGGGGGACCTTGTTATCTGCACGTTTCTGGGTCTGTGAGGCTCTGAGCTACTCCACCACCTGCAATGCCCCTGTGCGCATGCATCCTGGAGAGGAGAAAAACCAGCGTTCTAGAGAAAACCCGTCTCTCCTGCCTCACAACAGCTGCCATCATCAAGCCAAAAGCGGGAAAGGACCGAGATTTGGATTACAGGGTGGAGAGAGGAACCAACTGCCTGTGTCCATAGGATGCCACCTCCTGAGGAGAAGGAGCTTTGGAGTGCACACTGGTGCGTGCAGATCTCCAGTTCCAAGAGACGGCAGGCTGCGAGGTTCTGTCTGCATATCGTCATCTCTAAACGAACAGTCCAGAAACGACAGAGGAGGCTCAGTGAGGAGGGAAGCAGGCATGGCTCCGCAGGGTGCCCTTCAGGGTGGGTCTGCCGAGCTGCTGGGGGCTGCACAAGCTCAGCTCCGGCTGTGATTCCAGCTTCAGCTTCCTGAGACATGGCACTGGGGGACGCGGGCAAAGGGCGCGTTATTTCTTACAACTGCATGTGAATCCCCAGTTACCTCGGAATCAGAGTTTTAATTTAAAGCGAGCAAAAACACTTACGAATCTAATTATGTAAAGAGGATGCTCACGGGCAGGAGAGAGGCGGTCGGCACGCTGTGATCAGGAAGGACAGTGACAGACGAGGGTGCCCAGGGCCCAGTGGCACCGGAAGGTCTGTGACCTGCAGACGCAGCTCCTGGCCTCCCTCTGAGTGGGCCATGGAGGTCTCAGGATTTGGAAAGCCTCGGAAACCTTGATCCTTCCCTGTTGGGAATCCAGTGCAGGCACCTGAGTTTGTCAGTGTCTTGAGCTTCTTCAGCCTGGTCCTCCATGAGACCCCAGGACGGGCTGACGTTGGAGTTCCTTTCTCTTTTTGTTTGTCCATCTCTGTCGATTGTCACTCAAGCCCTGCCACTGTCTGGTCAAGGTCTGGTCAAGGTCTGCAGGGCTCCCTGCTTGCCCTCCAGTCCCCAGGGAGGTGCGACGCACAGTATGTGCCAGCCAAGTGCTGAGTCGATGGGCGTGTGTGGCAAGACCGTTGTTTCATGGTGCGATCCTGAGCTGCCAGTCCTGGGGAAGAGCCTGGCCGCACAGGGGCGCTCTGCAGGTGCACCCTCCCCAGCTTGGAGAGCTTCAGCCATCACTGAGCCCTGGGCTGGCTTGGAGGAGGACGTTTGTTCTGCCTAAGCAGTAAGCAGTTCTTACCTGTGTGCACACCCTTCCACAAGGACATGGCTTAGGTGACTGCCTGTGCCCTGTGGTGTTTGATGTCACCCAGCGGGAGGGCTGGGAACTCCTGTGCACACCAGCAAGTCCGTCCACAGAGCTCAGCCACAATGCCTGTCCCCAACCATGCAATGCCTGTCCCTGACCACACTTGACAATGAAAGAAAACTGCTGTCTCCTGACTCAGAACCTAGAACTGTGACTCTCCAAGAAGCCCCAAGCTATGGGTCCTTGGTGGCCCTGCACATGGCAGTCACCTCTGCAGTCCTGGAGTCCAGCACACCAGGATGGACTGTCCCTCTTGGTCATGGGAGGCGAAGAGGTACATCCTCCTGTTTGCTCTGTGTCCAGGTCAGGCGTCTCCCTCCTCCACTTCTCCAGCATGTGACAGCAGCCAACAACCCTCTGTCCTCCTCCAAAAAGCAAAGGTCGAGCACAGCTCCATTTAGCCACAATGGCCCTGCACGTTTGGGTCCAGTTGGATGAGTGACTTCAACCTGGGTGGTGGCTGAGTTGGGTGCCTGGAAGCTCCCGCAGCACAAGAGCCTGCAGTTTTCCTGAGAATCTAAGTCCCTGAGGGCCTGAGGGCCATCTTGTGAGGAGATGGGCTGCCAGATGTCCCTGCCAGCTCTTCTTGGGAACACCCACTCCGACCCTGTGCATGAGTGTGCATGTGGTGAGTGTGTGTGTGCACACGGCTCGGAGCCCTGTCCATCATCCGCCTGACCTCCCGCCAGAGCTGCCCGATCAGAGGCGATTCCCACCGCAGGAGGGCTGGGAGGCTCCTCAGCTGGGCGCAGTCCAGCATGAGTCACTGTCCGCCTCTTCCCCTAATGAGTGTTCGGGGAGTTGCTGGTGTAACTCTGGTGAAGTCCAGAGAAATTAATCAAAGGATATCTTGCACTTGAAATGCCGTGAGACCTGCCATCCGGCCGCCCCCCGCCCTGGCACCAGGGCCCACCCAGCCCCCCTCCTCTGGCTGGTTTGTCCAAACGTTGATCCACGGTTTCCCACAAGCTCAGCACTTGTCCTCCTTGGATCCGGCACTTCCCTCTGCCGTATTTGTTCTCTGGAAGTTTCCTGCTTGTTTTTCTAGCTATGGCCATTTCTCAATCCACTACATACCATTCGTCTCAATAAAACAGTTCTCATGGAGCCCAGGGCCCCAGAAGGGCTTGGCCAGATGCCTCTCCTTGGACACAGCCCCTGTGTGTCTGCACACTCCCCGAGCCTCCCTGGTATGTGGCCACCTGGGACACAGGGCTGAGGAAGTCTCCATCCGGCCACTAACCAGCCCCCACCGGCTGCTCTCCAGCGGGTCCTCCAGCCTCAGGTGCCGGAACCCGGGGGCTGCTCTGGGAGGGGTCCCTTCAGTCCCAACGTGCCCCGACTTTACTTCAGAGGCTGAAAACACAAGTGGACGCTGGCCAGCGTGGGCTGCACACAGAGCTCTGACCCCCACTGCTGCAGCCAGCCTGGGAGGCCCCGCGCAGCCTGACTCGCAAGTCAGATGGCGATCCCCACAGACAGCCCGGGAAGAAAAATGATGACTTCTGCAACCGCTGGCCCGAGGCACATTAATACCTGCCAGCCGCCCTGACTTTTGTCCCCTCTCCCAGCTTGGAACCAACCAGGGAAAGAAAACACTCCCCTCCCCCCGCCTACTGCTCCCTGAGGCCCCCAGGGCACCCGGCATCCTCTGCTCCACGGTGGAGCCCACCCTGCCTGCCGCCCTCCCAAGTCTCTGCCACACACAAGTGACGGTGGCCACTCCCCTGCAAGTGCTGGGGAGACAGCCCTGGGGCCTGGCCTCTCCTCACACTCACACCTCGGGGGTCCACTCCGTGGGCTCTCCTCAGGGCCACAGGGACCCTTGTGCCTCCTCCCCTAGCGTGTCAACAGCCCCAGGCTGCACCTGTGGCTGCCTTCCCGGTACCTGCCACCCATGTCTAGCACTTTTGGAGGGTCATTTGTGGCTCTGGAGAAGACCTTCCTTGGTGGCCTGGGGCCAGGAAGGCGGAGCTCGGTGCCAGAGGCCCGGGGCTCCATGGCCGAGTTGGCCTAACCCGCTCACATCAGGCCTCCGCCTCACTCCCACGCAGGCTGCACCTGGCACTCCCCGACTAGGACCTGGCCATGCTCAGGCTGGCCCATGGCTTAGCTGGCCTCCCCGCTTTCCCACCTGGCCACTTCCTGCACTGTCCATGGCTCCTTGTCCTGAAAGCCACCCTGAGCTCCGGTGAGGTCCCCAGCCTTTCCTTCTCCAGACCCCCGTCTCTTAGCCTCCAGGCAAGAGCCCCCCCTCCCCATCCCATCTCTGCACCCTTGGCCCCAGCGGGCACCAGAGGCCTCGGTGCAGGAGGATGGAGCCTCAGACCGACTTGTGCCTCCAGGAGCAGCTGCACGGCCACCACACAAGGGCCCTGCCACACGGTGAGAGGACAGGAGGGGTGTCGGAGCTGAAGGAAAAGGGGAGGGGTCCTGCAGAGCCCAGGGGAGCCGCAGGGCCGGAGGACAGGGGAAAGTTTCTGAGTCCTCCAGAAAGGACCTGCCCTTCCAATGATCTCTTAGAAGACAACTCCATGTGGCCTTAGGGTCCCACCCAGTGGCCCTACACTGTCCCCATGGCACAGTGCTCAAAAGGACCAAGCGCCTCAGACGGCCTGACAGGGACCCTGCAGCGCAGACCGCCTGTGAGCAGGGCCCAGGGGCTCGTGCAGACCAGGCCTGCTGACCGCGAGGGCACTTCCACCATCACACCAGGACAGGAGCCTGGACCGGACCCCCCAGCCAGATGGGGAGCTACTCGCTTCAGGGCCAGAGCCACTCACAGTAAAAAAGTCTGCCTTTGAGAAGGGAGAACAGACCTTACATTCGCATCAGCGACTGCACAGAGGTGCCCACAGGGGCCGGGTGACCGCCCGGACGTGCTCTGGCCAGAGGCATGGACAGCCTGGGACGAGGAGCAGGACGCAAGAGGATGCCCGGCCCAGTTTCCACACAGGCAGAAGAGCCCTTCCCAGGTGTGGGCTTCCGCAGGCCTGGACACCCAGGCTGGGAGGGCGGGCGGAGGGCCTCCCAGGACACAGTGGCTGGGACGCCTGGCCCCGGAGACAGCTCTGCAGACACCTCCGCACCCCTGCCAGAGCGGGAAGCAGGCAGTCACACCAAAGAGCCCTGCCAAGGACACACCACGGCTGAGACCCCAGGGGCTGCTCGGTGACCAGGAAACTCAGGGGTCACAGCCCCCTGCAGGGTGGGCAAGGGCAGCTCTTCTGCTCAGCGACTCCCATGGCTCCTTGAGCTACCCCCTTTCACCCAATTAGGTGACAGTTGTAGATTTTTTCCCTGATGTAATCATCCTAGAAGTCATGTGATCAGAGATTCTGTTTTCATTATTCACTGGACACCCTCTTTCAGGTGCCTATTTCCAAATGCCAGATCTCCTCCCTCTGGAAAAGGGACTCAGAGTCCTGTGCAGCCTCTGTCCTGCTCTCCCTCTCCCTCTATCTCCCTCTCCCTCTCCCGCTCTCTCTCTCTCCCTCTCTCCCTCTCTCTCTCCCTCCCTCCCTCCCCCTCCCTCTCTCCCTCTCTCTCTCTCCCTCTCTCCCTCTCTCTCTCCCTCCCTCCATCCTCCTCCCTCTCTCCCTCTCTCTCTCCCTCCCACCCCCTCCCTCTCTCCCTCTCTCTCTCCCTCCCTCCCCCTCCCTCTCTCCCTCTCTCTCTCCCTCCCTCCCTCCCCCTCCCTCTCTCCCTCTCCCTCCCTCTCCCTCTCCCTCTCCCTCCCTCTCCCTCCCTCTCCCTCTCCCTCTCTCTCTCCCTCTCTCTCCCCCCCTCTCTCCCTCTCTCTCCCCCTCACTCTCTCACTGTCTCTCCCTCTCTCTCTCCCCCTCTCTCCCTCTCTCTCTTCCTCTCTCCCTCCCTCTCTCTCCCCCTCTCTCCCTCTCTCTCCCCCTCTCTCCCCCCCTCTCTCTCTCTCTCACTCTCTCTCCCCCTCTCTCCCTCTCTCTCTCCCACTCTCTCCCCCTCACTCTCTCACTGTCTCTCCCTCTCTCTCTCCCTCTCCCTCTCTCTCCCCCTCTCTCCCTCTCTCTCCCCCTCTCTCCCCCTCTCTCCCTCTCCCTCTCTCTCCCTCTCTCTACCCTCTCTCCCTCTCTGTCTCTGCCTCTCTCTCCCCTTCACTATCTCACTGTCTCTCCCCCTCTCTCCCCCTCTCTCCCTCTCCCTCTCTCTCCCTCTCTCTCCCCCTCTCTCCCTCTCTCTCTCTCCCTCTCTCTATACCCCTCTCTCCCTCTCTCTCTCCCACTCTCTCCCCTCACTCTCTCACTGTCTCTCCCTCTCTCTCTCCCTCTCCCTCTCTCTCTCCCT